>NC_133772.1:12574946-12831990 GCF_003597395.2 Chelonoidis abingdonii
TAGTGTGGACGGGTGCAGCGTTAAATCGGTTTAATGCTGCTAAAATCGGTTTAAATGCGTAGTGTAGACCAGGCCTGAGATGTAAACCTTAAGGCCTGCCTTCTTCTGGTCATTAAAAATCCTGACCTGTGGCATTTTCACAAGAGTTGAGTTGGATCCTAGCTAAATTCTAACGTGGGTATTTATAGTCCACCTTAAATTTCCCTATTTCTCTTGGATACAGAAGTGCTCACTTGCTGTGTTTAAACTCTTGTGTAGAGGATGCTGTTAAATAGCTACTGCATTCCACCCCAGAGGCGTTGTCTCGACTAAGATTTAAGATGTTATGTTAGATGTGCTCCCCCCAGGGCTTTAATTTGAGCTGTTTAACATGAATTCAAGGCAGGGGCAGACTTTCAAAATTATTTAGGTACCTAACTCCCATTAAAATAAGTAAGTTGGACGTGTATCTATAGGTGTCTTTATATGCCTTTGAAACTCTGGCCTAGAGTGCTTTGTATACATTACAACATGTTAGCTAACACATAACGAACATCGCACCTTCACCTCTAGTCTAGACAAGATGGCAGCATTTCAGCGATGAGTAAACTGACTGTTGTATGTCCATCGTTTGTGATGCACCATAAGATCTGGTGGGCTCTACTACATACCTCCAATTTGCTGCTGTTATAGATCTGAAAGCTGTCTGTGCTGGGGACTAATATCCAAAGGAACCATCTCTAGTGCACTAGGCAACAAGCAGATACAAGAGCAGCACCTAGGGGAGATGAATTATTTCAGAAGGCATCAGGAAAATGACATGAATCTCTCTGCATGTTTGCATTGTGGGAGGACCCAGACAGAGAGAAGCACTCAGCACTGCATGAACACTCCCCGAATAGTCACTCCCTGCAAAGAAGGGAATCTGGTATGAAGGGTGGGCAGTGGTGCCTTCTGTCCCAGCTGCACTGGCACAAAACTGAACTATGTGAAGAGAAATGATTTTCAAACCCAGCTTGTGGTACCTCAGATTAATGGGTCTAAAAGGTGTTATTCAGAATAGCTACATCTGTAGGCATCTCAGTGCCTTTAAAAATCTGGCCCAGAATGTCTTGTCTTCAATAGACTGACCAAGCTGTCTCATCTTAATGAGATCCTAGCCTGGCTGTTGTGTGGTTTAACATTTGTGCAGCTCAGAAGATGTGCTAACCACTTTTACAGTCACCTCCATATTGTAAAAGTATCAGGGTCGTCTATTTGGTGTGACAGATTTCCAAAATGGAGGCACGTGCAAGTCTTTGAAATGCAGACGCATGTTGTTGTTGTTTAGCTTTCATGTCTGCATGCTTCCTAACTTCCTGATGAGACTTTTTATCTTGCATAGCAATTTGACAGAGCAAGCTCCTCAGGACCGGCGCTAGGGTTTCTCGCGCCCTAGGCACCCGGCCATTTCGCCGCCCCCCGCGCTGATCCCGCAGCTCCAGTCATTCCTGTGGAGGGTCCGTTGGTCCGTGGCTCTGGTGGAGCTGCCGCAGGCATGCCTGCGGGCGGTCCACCGGAGCTGCGCAAGCAGCCGACCGTCTGCAGGCATGACTGCGGCAGCTCCACCGGAGCCGTGGACCAACTGACCCTCCACAGGCATGCCTGCGGCAGGTCAACCAGAACCGCCTGCCACCTTCCCCCCACCCCCCGGCAAAATGCCGCCCCTTGAATAATCCTGGTGCCCTAGGCGATTGCCTAGGCTGCCTAAATGGTAGCGCCGGCCCTGAAGCTCCTCATTGGAGAGGCATCTTATTGTAAATGACTCTCTGGTTGGCTTTAATGCACAGGGTGCCCTCTAAGGATGAATACCCTGTTGTTAGGAAGATGGACAGCAGAAATGCAAAAGTATGGTCTATATATACATATACATACACACACTCACACTCTGTCCTGGCTCATTTGCTGGGGCTACAGGGGAAGGACAGAGAAATGATCAATATCCTCTCTGGGGTTATTCAGAAACAGAATCTAGCTAGCACTGAACTAGTGCTCACTTGAGAGGCACTGATTTCAACAGAGAAATGCAGTGCTACAAAGCGCTACACGAAGATAAACAGTAGGAGTGTGTGTGCGGAGTTTGGCTTTCCCAGATCTTAGATTTAACGCTGCAGGCAGCTCAGTGGCTTCAGGACTGCACTGGATGCTTTGCTGATTTTCAGACAGCAGATTCCACTCCAATGACACTGTTTACACAGCCTGACATAACCACAGTCTGATTCACTTTGGTTATGTGCAGCCATCTAGAGCAGCCAGGGCTGCCCAGAGAATTATGGGGGTCTGGGGCAAAGCAATTTTGGGGTCCCCTTCCATAAAAAAAAGTTGCAATGCTATAGAATACTATATTCTCATGGGGGCCCCTGCGGGGTCTGGGGCAAATTACCCCCTTGCCCCCCCCCCCACCTCTGGGCAACCCTGACAGCAGCAGTGAAAGTTGCACTGGGCAAGGCAAGAGAAGGAGGTGGTGTGGAAGCTGGGTACATGTCAGAGGGATGCCTGTGGTAGGACCCAGGCACAGAGTGTTGTTCTTAACTATAATGTAAGATGTCTGCATCTTCTTGCTGAGCTAAAATCTGCAAAAAAATTTGCCTGTGTGTATAGGGAATGTATAGCTCTGTGTGTGTGAGAATATTTTCCACGAATGAAGGCTCAAATTTGCAAAATCTCATAATAGAAATATACTCATGACATTTGAGAGACTTAAAAATCACCCTTCTGTCTGCAAAGTTATTTAATGTGTTACAGACATACATGTAGCTGAAAGGGATGTGGTGATATGTATTTCTCTCCCTTTTCCCAGCTTGTTTGCTGTGCATTTGACAGCACATTGTGTAGAGTCAGATTCCCCCTGGTGTCAGTTCCGCTCAATTCAATGAGACTTTGTTGGCATGACAAGTCAGAGAAGTCTCGCCAAAGTGTAAGAAGAAGACAGACGCCTTAGGTCTTATCTGGGTGACCACAAACCACGCAAGATAGGGTTATACCGTCACTCTGGGGTACGATTCTCTTTGTCATTGATGTGGTTGGGGGGGCTCTCATGAAGCAACGGGAAAGAAAAAAAATATTTTTTAGAAATGGGAAAATGTGACTGAAGCCAGAGCAGTTGGAAGGGAGACTGAACAGCAGATATGGGACCTGAAAGTAGTTTGAAGTCTGGGGTGGGGAGGGAGTGTAGATGATTAAAGGAGGAGTTGATGGTGTCCTTCTAGCATACCTTGGTGGAGTTTGTAAATGCAAACACGGCCACATTGTACTAGTTCTTTGGAGCCAGAAAACCAGGTTAACTAGTCTGGTTTCACTATCTAAACTGAATGAAGTACAAAATGGGTAACATGCAACTTCAGTGGTGAAAGGTAAATTTCATTGTTGAAATGTTTTTCATCCAAGGAGTAGGAGGTTCTGTCTTGTGTCGAACCTCCCGCTGTGAGCAGCAGATAGGTTGTGACCTGTCACAGCAAGTCAATGACAAAGCAGGGACCTGAACTCTGATATTGCCTCTTCCTTCCATGCTCTAGCCTCAGCCCCTGAACAGCCGCCAAAGGCTGTTTAACTTCTCTGAAGTCTGGGACCTCTAACAATACAGCATCCCCTCTATTAAATCACTGTGTCGGCACTTGCTTTGTGACCAGGTCCTGCTGTGAGACTCGAATGCAAGTCCTACAAGCCACACAAACCTGATGAACACTCAATCCCAGAATGCACCCTATATGCTTGTTGGGTTGGGATTTTTCAAGGCTCCTGGTGTGTTCAGTGGCAGCAGAGTTAGGCCAACACTGAGGGCTAATGACTTCTGTGGGAGCAGTTAGACCGACTCAGGGTGCGTTTGAAAATCCACCCACTGCTTTTGATCTGTCGTCAGGTTTTGTATTGCTGCCCATCCCCGTAGTATCTGGGTGCCTCCATGGTAGCACATTCCATAGTATCTGGTAGAAGCAATAACTCTCTTTGGAAGTGGCCATGAGTAACTGAGGAGCTCTTTGAAAGAGAGGAGTGTTTGGTAACCTAGGTAACCTGAAAGGCTCTGCTCTGTGGGTGGCTGTGGTTTTTTTATTCCATCCCGAGCCTGTTTCTGATTAAAACAAACACTGGTGCACACCATCTTGTCAGTCACTCTAGGTTAATCTCTATAAATAATCTCTTCCCAACTCCCCCACTCAGATTCGTGGTAATTGCTTCAAGGCATGTCAGCTTTTGTTTAAAGTTCCTTTCGCTTTTTCTTGAGGTTGTGGAGAATACAAATGTTGTGTCGTTCCTTTAAGGGAAAAAAAAGCCGAACTGTAAAAAATATTCACCTGTGGGGAGGAAAAAACCCGCCATGTTAGGGGAAAAAAATCATTTGACTATCAGCCTCCAACAACCTAGTGATGCTGAGAACAATTTACCTGTCAGCATCTATCAGGATGGGAAAGTTAGAGAAAAACAATGCCAACTCTATGGAGGAGAATGTGGGGGTGAGGGAGGAGGAGGAGAAGGTGGAGAATAGCTAATGAAAGCTGTGCTGTATTCTTCCCTGCTGTAGAATAGCAGGCAGGGGAGTTGGTCCTTACCATACATTCTGTAGCTTGCTTTCAAAAATGAACCCCAGGCTTCAAGTTATTTCTGGAGAAGGGCAAATGGGGGTGAGGTTGAGACTCATCTAAAAATACAGCAAATAAAGTACAAAGATTTAGAAAAATAACATTCAGGAAACTTTTTTTGTAGCATTTTTATTGTTCTTTGCTGCCCTGGTTCTTCTATTAAGCATTCCTGTGTCATGCTCCCTCTACCGTGGGCCTCCTTCCCTTCTCTGCGGATCTCAGTCCATCTTCCTAGTCTCTGGAGCCTGCTGACATGCAGTAAAGATTGTCTAATCTAGCTGTATGTTTTCCTTGGCATCCCATTAGCTGGCAGTCTGGAAACTGCCAGGGTTTCAAGGGTTAAGTGCACTCAAAATAGCCCAATGCAGCTCTTAAGGATGAAAAATTAAAACCACCACAAATAAAACCTCATTAGGAAAAAGGATATTTCACCCATGAAAAAGACCTTCATAAATCACTGGCATGGTACCTATGAGTTATGGGTCTTTGCCTCCTGTAAAAGATACACAATCCTCATCCTTCAAAGTTAAGGAATGGTTAGCAGCACAGAAGGAACAATATCTCCATACACCCCCACATGCCAGATGCAGCAGGTGCCAGATATTCCTGGCATGGCTGTTTGGATGCAGAGGAAACTAAATAGGGGCTGCTAGTGAGGTGACTTCCTATTACCAGGTTTCCAGATGGGATTCCCAACCTGAACCATTCACACAACAAAGAGGAGCAGCAGTTAAATCCATGAGCGGTTTTAGGGTGGATTAATTACTTGGTGTAAAAATTGCAGCCTGGGTTGGACAAACCTCCTGCCAAGTGTCTTTGCCCAATATTGGAAGCAAACCCAACCCTGAATCTCTTGCAAGTTTAAAGTAGGCGTGGAGTTTCCCTTGCCAGCAGTAGAATCTCTGGTTTGGTAGGGGGAAAGAGTAGCAGGTTGCCTCCTCCTCACCGGGACAAGACTCCAGACAGGAGCAGGTCATTCTCTGAATTTAATGTAATGGTCGCACCTAGAGGCCTCAGTTGAGATTGAGCACCCACTGTGTAAGGGGCTGTGCGAACACAGAGACAGTTGCTCCTGCAAAAGACCTTATGATCTGCATAGACAAGGTAAAATTTGTATGCTTATTTTGCAGATGGGTAACTGAGTTACAGTAGGGATGGCAATTGAACCCGGGGCTCCTGAGTCTACTCAAATGCCTTAACCACAAGCCCACTCTTCTTTTGGGGTACTCATCTACATAAAGAATGCTGAGATTCCGTAGTTGCATTATATTGCTCATGATCAGCACAGAACTTGGCTGTCCACAAGACCAGATTACTGCTTCCATTCCCTGTCCCTGCAAGCAGCTGGTTTGGAAGGAGCGTGGCACTGGTTCTGCACGAAAGCTCACTAACTCTCTGGAGACTAGCATCTGCCTGTCTGTGGAGATGGTTTACTCCATCTTTTTGAGATGATTTGATAACCAAGCAGTTGTACCTTTAAGGGGATGCAACTACTTCACTCCCTGTGAGCTACAAAGATCTAACCCTGCAACCTCTGACAGCATCTCTTGTCATTGGGGTTCTCTTGTCTGGTGTCTCTTTTAAACTTTCCATGTGATTCTGCCCCCCCACGCGAGATTTGATTTGACAACAGAACAGCAGGGTCCTGGTCTTACCAACTTTCCCTCACTATGCTGACCTCGACCTTTGTGCATCACAGTCCAGTTCGCTGTCACTGGCTCCAAGGCTGGTGCGAGGCAAGAGGAGCTGAAGTCGTAGTAAACTGGGCCTGGCAGCAATATATAACTTAATACCAAAGAGTCACATCCAAAATAGTGCTGAGCAAGGAGCAATCGGGACTTTCCCTTAGTACTCAGCTCCATCGGCTTTCTTTACTCTGTGATTAGCCAGTCCTAATACTCAGTATGACCTATTTCTCACAAGTTTTGACCCTGATAAGAGGTTTTGCTTGAGTAAGAACTGCAAGAAGGTTCAGGACTTGGCCCATTGGGGTCACTTAGTTCTATTTTTTTAGAAAAAGCTCTGCAAATCTTTACCTGGAATGCTCTTTCTGCATATCATTTCACAGCACGCTCTACCAATGGTATTTCTAAGATGTATCTATCACACTGCTATCTATGTGATGTAGTAGCTAAGCCCATAGCAATATAAATGGTGTTAATTTCTCTTCATCCCCTGTGAACGCCGGGATATGGATCTAAATATTTTGAGCGTTTGTTCTCCTGGCTATTGCCCAGCCGCACTGTAGTTTGAGCACTAGGAGCAGATGGAAATGCTGCTTGGGCACATGTTTTTGGATAGACAGAGTCCTTGTCTCCAGACTTTGTTGAAGAGCAGGAGTGGGATGAGTTACAGCATGTGAATTCAATCTAATTTAAAAGTGTGTGTATTATTTTTTTAAAAATAAGTTACTTTTAGGAAAGAACACTGTGTTAATTTCACCAGGATACCTCTGCCTTCCTGACCTTGCAGTTCCTGAAGTACACTTCATTATTGTTCTCTTAAACCAGCGCTGTCCCCTTTCTCTCTCCACACACGCATCCCTTTGCCCAGGTATACAGAGTAATTTATCCCAGAATTGTCACACTCTTACCTGTCTAGTAGCTTCTACTGTTTTGACAATTAAATACTAATTGGAGATTTGTGTACAGCTCCCGTTGACACTGGTGAGAATTTGTCATATGTATCAAGGGACAAATTGGCCCATAGGTTGTACTAGCAACTCAAAGCGTCTGTGATAACTCATATTTCATCTGTAGATTGATGTATGGGAAAAACTGTGGTTTGCATTACAGAAGAGTCCCACTAGTACAAATCTCTGTTTAATCTGACATGCTATTGTAGCCCGAGTGGGGTTTTACAGGGGGAAAAATGATTTTACAGAAGTTTCAAGCATCTCCCGAGAACTTTCCCAAAATCAGGTTTCCACTGTACTGATAAAGTTAAAAATGTCTCTAGTACACCTCTACCCCAATATAATGCTGTCCTCGGGAGCCAAAAATTTTTACTGAATTATAAGTGAAACTCCGTTATATTGAACTTGCTTTGATCTGCCGAAGCGTGCAACCCACCTCCTCCCCCACCCCCCGAGCACTGTTTACCACATTATATCTGAATTTGTGTTATATTGGGTCACGTTATATCGGAGTAGAGGTGTACCATCTTCTGATGGGTCTGCTTTCTTTCTCCTTTGATTTTTCTCCTCTTTTCCTTAGTTTGCTCTTTCTCATTGTTTCTATTTAAAGAACAAGCAACGGAGAGAGGTAAATGTGGATTGAGACTTAGGGCTGCTAATTAGTTCCAGGGCTTGGAATGGAAAGTTCATTGGCCAATTGCATTTATCTTCTCACCCAGGTGGATTTAAGAACTCTGCATAAAGAGAATGCATATTTAGATGCATACAAGATCATGATGAATTTTAACCTCATCCGAAGTCATGGGTTGGGGAAGGGTCTGAAATATAATGCTCTCATCGGGGAGTTGCCAATAGGGCTGTTAAATAACCACAATCAGTATTAAGGGGGAAACATAGTCATTAACCTATATTTCTGATAATGCTGCATTCCAGCTGGAATTTTTTAATGTTCTGTAGAAACACAAGCTCTTGCTTTGACTTGTTATGAATCCAACTTCACAGGGTTTCTCTTAGGACTGCATCTTACAAGGCACACGAATCGACAGGCAGCTAGAGAAAGGACCTAGTCCAGCCCTTTCCAAACTTTTGTCGTTTATTTCAATGAGAGCAAGACTGGGCCCTGTGGGTATGATACAGCCTGGTGCAATTTGTCAGACAGATTAGTGTTTTTGTTTTCCTCCCTCCAACCATTGGGGTTTGGACTCTGCAGGAGACAAGATACCAAACCTGATGTCCTAATCTGCTATGGGGACTTCTGTGTTCCTCTGCTATTCCAGATGTTAAAAGGGAAAGTAATCCACAGCTACCAGGGAGCCCATTTGAATAAGTAGTACCACATGACAAATTTTTGACAGGTTCCCAGTAGGTTTAAACATGGTACCTGCAGGAAGCTGATAATTTGGATTCTCTAAACAAAATCTTTCCCTTGGCCAGGTGCTTCTGAAGCTCGTTATGTATCTCCAATCTAATCCGGAGCCGCAGTAACTGCAAACATGAGCTAAGAAGCAGCGAATGGACAACCCACTACCCAGGGTTCTGCTGGCTGCTCCAAGTTTGCATTATTCAAAAACATCAGGGGATATGATTTGTATTCTTTATGGCCAACCGAAGGCACCATGGAATCTCTGATCCCCTTTGGGGGGAGATTACATGAGATGGCAGAGTGACTGGCAGGGAAATTGCTTGAAATTACACCTAGCACACGGTGTATGTGTGTGTGTGCACATACATATGATAGGAATGGTTGGAGTATGATAGTTGTGTGAGAGACAGAGAGAGAGAGAAATGAGGATAGATGAATGGTGATTTGCATCTGAGAGAGGGGAGGGTGTAGGGGGGCATGTAGGGCAATGTGAGAGAAGATTCTCACTGCTTTATCAGAGATGAGTTAATCTGAGCAGGAGGGGGAGAAATTCAGTTCAACTTTTTCTAGGGGAGGGGATTGGAGAGAAAGATGGAGCTGGCAGAGATGGGATTTGACTATCCAAACCTTCAAGGAAAATTAGCCTGGAAGCACGTTAAGATTCTTCTGTGAGACTCCTTAGTTCACATCCTAATTAGCACAAGCAAATACAGAAACTATGCTGAGCATGAGATACATGTGTTGATATTTAATTATATAACAAACCCCTAGTCTGTTACAGTAGCTTCTGGGAGCGGGGAATGCAGGCAATATGAGGTGTGCTGGAGTTAATTTAAAAATACTTCTAATGAATTCATTAAAGCATCAAAGAGGCACCATACCCTATCGCTATCAGGGGCATTGGAATGGCAGGTGAGTCCCGGAGCCCAAACTGCCTTTGCAATCCACCCATTTCTCCCACATCCTGGGTCAAGTCTCCATCTCTGCCTGCAGGTAGCAGTGGGTACTGAGTTCCTCCTTTATAAAGGTTCAGGGGGCAGATGAGTTATTTCTCAAGGCCAGTCAGAAAGTGCCCTTATATTTCTTTTCCACCAGAGGAGCAATTTGGGACTGTCCTGTTGGTGAATAACCCTGGTAATCCAGGACTCTTCCAGCACTGCCCTCTTAAAGGGCCAGTTTCCAAGGACTCAGCACCTCCAGTAGAGACAAACTGTCAAGAACTCTGCTAAGGCATCTAACTACGGGCTGGATTTTCAGAAGCACTGCGCATCTGATGTGCACCCATGATACGGAGCTCCTTTGAACATCTGCCCCAAAGAGAGAGTGGTCATGGTCTCCTCCAGCCCCTAACACTTAGCAGCATGGAGAGCTGCCTCTTTATCTCCCCAGCCATGTATGTTCCTATCATTTCTTGCTTATCCTCCTGCTGGCTTTTGGTACCTGGGATGGACATTCCCTCCCTGCCTCAGTATCCTGTCTAGGCACAGGTGCTGCAGGGCACGGATGGCAGTGTAAGGGCAGGAAGAGGTGACGATGAGCAATTACCATCAAGCCACTTAGTCACATGATTGTGCATCAGAGGTGGCCTGGTGGGCAGTCAGGAAATGGATTGTCTGACTGGCTGTGTTCTAAAACTCAGCCAGTCAGAAACAGGTTATCAAGGGTTAGGTAGAATCTGACTGGGAGTATAGTATGCAGTGCTTAATTTGTGCCGGCGCTGAGCCCCGGCACCTCTGGGCTTGCTGCATCAGTTATGAAAGTTTAAAAAAAAAAAATTGCTCGGGCCCCGGTACCTCTTTCATTACAAATTAAGCACAGATAATATGATTGTATTTCTCAGTCCTGGCTGCGGGTAACCAGCACATGTACATGTGCCTGACTCACATGGCTCCACTTCGAGGCTAACAGACCCCAAGTTTCCCACCAGCAACAACAACAGGATAGAGGGGGACCATAACACCACTACTATGTAGGCTGGGAACAGCTAAAGGAGCTTCTCTGAAACACTATCTGGATAATATTTTGGGAGCTGTGCTGCACTCAGGACTCCTTTGTTTTCTTCTCAATTGTTTTTTGTTGGCCTTCCTTGGTTTTAAAGCTACAAATCCCCTCTATGCCCCTTTCACCCATATTAAACTCTCTTGAAAGAAAAGATCTAGGGTTGCAGCCATTTCTTTTTATTTTTAAGGCGCTGGATTGACTAGCCCTCGAGCCGATTACCTATTATCTACAGCACTGGTGCAAACTTCTCCTTACTGTCCCTTCCCCCTATTGTACTCAGCCTTGAGCCCCCATAATAACCATCTAGAGGTGGCTGTTTTTTATTTGCATGACAATAGCTTCTACAGATAACCCCCCACCCCAACAGGATTAAGGCCCATTGTGCAAGATGCTGTACATACACACAATTAAGAGACAATCCCCACCTCAAACAATGTACCGTCTAAATAGACAGGGAAAAGGTTGAGGGGAAATTAAGGATGATTATTCCCATTTTATGGTTGGGGAAATGGGACATGGAGAGATTGACTTGCCCAGGGTCACCCCCAGAAGATTGTGGCAGAGCTAGGATTTGAACCAAGATCTCCCAAGCTCTTGTTGTGTGCTTTAATGAGTGGGGCCCTAGATCAACCCCACTTCCTGGCCCCGTCCATCTTTGGCCCCTGTACTGAAACTTCAGGAAGGGTCGAACTGTGATGTGGCCACACCCTGAGATCACTAATTGGTTCCACATAAGATGCCAACCCACCATTGGAAGTGCAACAACTTCCAGTCACTAGTCATCTCCCTGGGCTGGATCGGAGCTAGTGGCCAGATGGGCAAAAGGCTTTGTGTCGGAAACCCTTCCACTCTCCAGTCTCCCACCTCACTCTGGCACCAGCTTCTGTCACTGCAACCCTGTCTCTGCAGCTTCCTGCAGAATAGAACCTGCTCCAAATTTTTTCTGGCTGTCTTCATCACAGGAATCCAGATGGTTACTTTTCATTTTTCACACAATCAGGTCATGCCAGGCTCAGCAAGAGGCAAGTGCCTCTGTGCACAGAGAGGTTTGCAAAAGTTCTTTTCAAATGAGGAAGACCTGACAAAGGGCTCACGGCTGTTTACCCCCAGGCCAAGAGTTCGAATCCATGCCATGAGTAAGGTTGATGCCAGCTGATGGTGGTTCACTGGCCTATGTAACATGAGTGGGTAGTGTCAATCCAATTCCTAGTGGGAAAGTGATGCAAAATACAGCCTAGCTGGCTTCATCACTGGCAGCTACAGCAAAGTAGCCAATGACTGAATGTGCTGTGGAACCAGATCACTACATGGGAGTGCGGTTCATCTTGGGCAGGAGTGAAGCAGAGAGGGGCCAAGAGAAGCTTGCTCATGGTGCCCTTGTTCCACCTGTAAATGTAACGGCCACCCCGGTGACCAACACACCAGGGACCTTCAGAGATAAAAGCAGGGAGCTGCTACAGCTTGAACTAAAGAGGCCAGGCTCTATATCTGTGGGCAGTAACAGCTCATCTCCTCTGTGGATTGGCACAGAGGGGAACCTGTAGCACACCCTCACCAGCAGGGAACCTAAGCCGTTCTCCAGTCTGCGGCTCTACCAAAGCATTTCATTGTGTAACCTTGTGATAGAGCAGCAGGCAGGTAACAGCCACACCTGCCTTATTGACTCTGGTTTGTGCTGATGTGTCTAACTCTGCCTAGGGAAGTATTGCAACATACACTATAAAATGAGTCCAGATGAGGCTGTCTGATATTAGCCACGGCAAACGATCAGGTCCTTTTTATTTCCCCATTAAAGGAGCTTGTGGTGGGCTGAGCTAATCATGCTTTCCTTCCCATCTCCCCACCTCCCCCTTCCTCAGAATTTCTTCCCCCTTTAACCAAAATCTCAGAAGAGCAAGATGCCTTCCCTCATTGCTGGAGAGATAATGGAAAAAGTTCTGGGGATGTAAATAATTAACGTTTGTTGTGGGGTATGGGGAGCATTTTCCCTGGCCCCTCGTCAGGGTAAGTTAGTGCCATCTGATTGATATGCAGTCACCTTGATTGATGTCTCTGTCTCTATAATTCATGGACACCCCCATTAAAGTGCCAAACTGCAGCCACTCACCTTAATTCACTTTGCTACTCTCTTCTGACTGTTTGCTTACTGAGACATGGCTCCGGTACTATCCCCAAGGGAGGGATGTGCAGCAGCGCAAGGTGCTGTAGTAGTGTCATGCCAATGTTTTAACAAGGAGCTTCCACCTCTTTGTGTATGGTATGCCCCGAGCACAGGGGCTGTGGAAGGGGCTCTTTAGGAGTATTGGAAAATGTACGTGTCACTCCTCCAGCTGTGCATTCCAATCCAGGTGGGCCCCCCTCAGCCCTTTGTTCTTCCAAGACAGGTATATTGACCTTGTGACTTGTTCCTCGGTATGGTTCTCGTGGATGAGACCTTTAAAAGGAGGCACTATCCTGTACAGGCATAAAGGATTCCACGTTATTGTAGGAAGGAGGTGGCCTCAACGCCCTTCGTTTCTCCTTTGCCACACTGCTGGGGAGAGTGCTGTGCCTCCCTCCATCCTAGAATTGGCTGCATTTCAACATTGCAGTATGGCTCCACCACCTGAAGCTGTATCAGGCTGGGAAAATGTAGGCTGTTGTGAAAGCCAGGACTGGGGGTTGCACTGGCTAGGTTGATTTTAATCAGGCAAGGGAAATGGGAAAATGATTTTCCCAATGAAAACTATAAATTATCTCCAGGGACTCAGTACTCGCATGAACTCCATTTTCTTAAAGCCCAGGCTCCATCCAAGCCTGGCGCTGACATTGGGTCATGCAATGAAGTTCTGGCATCTCATTTTCTTTTGTATCAGCACTTTTCCAACCCAGGAGCACAAATGTGTATATGGAAACAGTGGTAAACACCCTACCCCCCCCCCCCCCCCCGAATGTAAAGGCCTCATGAATTACCTTGCCATCAGCATGGTGCCCTGGGCAGGAGACGCTGTGGCTGCTGTAATGAATCAGTCATCTAACCTGCACAAGAGCATGGCTTGGATCCATTGGAATTGCTTCAGCCCTTCCATATGTAAAACATCCAGGTCAAATGCAGAGTGACAGGGTAGGAGTCACTGATCTGGGTCACCAACGATGTGGTGGGTCGAATAATCAAACCCTTTTCCTTCCAGCTCAATGGCTGCCAGGAACTCAGGAGTGCCACTACAAAAGCAGCCACAAAGCCAAGCCTAGTGAGGCAGAAGCACTCAAGGCCTGTCCAGCTGGGGCACTGACTATTTTTATCTGCATTCAGGAGAGGCTGCTTTCATAACTGAAGGCAGGGATGAGGGGAAGGAGTTGCATCTGCCTCCCAAAGCAGCCGGACATCTAAATTTGTCCCTTGCTGGCATGGCTTTCTGCTGTATGGGCCTGGGGGCAATGGAATATTAACCAGCGATTTACCAATAGGAGCTTTTATTAAGCTCTTATTATCCAGCAGCACTTCATGGAGAAATAATACAACTGTGGCCTCATCATTGGAGGTTTGCTCCAACTACAGCCACTGGCGGGGGCCAGGGGGAAGCTGCGCCAGTGCAAACCCTTTTGTAGATCAGCAAAGCAGTGCAGCTATACCACAGATTGTAACCAGGGCAAATCCCTAGTGCAGAGAAGGCCTATGAGCGTACCAAGAAAGAACATGTGGCACAGAGACGCACCCAGTTCTGAGTCCTGCAACCTCAGGAAAGAGAATCCTTTGCCCCAACTCATCCCTACAGGTTAATCAACTATCAGAGCTCACAAGCTAAGCACTGTTGGGACTATTCAGTACTTGGATGAGAGGCCAAGGAAAACCCAGCACATTTCAGGCAGTGGCATTGGTACATCTATGGAAGGTGCTTTTCCATCTGGGGCAGCACTGTGCCCATTGTCCTAGGATGCTGTGGGCAGTGTTACCTAAAAGATTAGAATACTGACCACTGAGGACTTTGAAGATTTCGTGATGCTCTTCATGTGAGATAGGGTGCTAGTGTGCTGGCCATACTGCATTACCTACTTAAAATCCCACCACAGATTCAACTGGCTAGTCTTTGCTTCCTCCCCTCAATTGTCGTGTTTAGCATTGCTGGGTAAGCTGCCCTGTACTGGCCAATAATTCGCTGCATTTTGTGGACAAAAGTTATTCCACTCCTATATATTTGTTAAGTGTAGCGTGTAAAGTCTCTCCGGATGAAAAGTGCCATGTCAATGTCAGGCAGCCACATTACAATATCATTAAAATATATAGTATGTGCTGTGTATAGAGACACACAAATAAGAACCAGCATTACATAGGGGAGAGCAATACTCCATTAGGTACTGCTAACACTGCTGTAAGGCGTCTTCTATCTACCCATCTCACTAAGAACATATTGATAGTTTGCTGCTGTCTAGTTCAAATCTTCCTTCCCAAATAAGGCTTTGCTTGTGATACCATCTCCTGAAAGGCTCCCTGCAGGGGATATTTTGACAGAAAGTGTGATTAAAATATAATACTGTGGCTATCTCCCCGTTTGCCATTTATGAGGAATTCTGTTACCTGGGGGGATTAATTCTATATCATGTTGTAGCACAATATAGATTCCCTGCTCTTCCTTGCTGTTTCTGTGCATACATAACAGAGAAACCTTCTTAAGTCCCACTGCATGATCTGAAAAGTTTTCTGGGAGGGTCTCAGCCATCTCAGGGTCCTCTCCTGTCACACCCTTTTGTCCCCAAATTATCTCAGAGCCACTGTTACCCCAATTTTCTGAGAAGTACAAAAGGAAAGAGTTTTATAAAAGTGTCAGATCACGTTTCAGAGCTTGATTATTCATTGCAAATGGCAAACCCATTCTCCTTATAGTCTTCTTTTCCAAGCCTCTGGCCTCCCAATGTGGTAAGCTTTTGTGTAGAACTCATTTCGTAGGCAATGCCCACCGGAAGCGAATTGGATGGTTTGGGGGTTAAGGCCGTGAATTAGGACCCTGGAAATGTGACGTCAATTCCCAGCTTGGCTGTCAGCTTCCCATGTGAGTTGAGGCACATTACTCACTCACTAGTCAATGGGACTAGTCAGGTATGTAAAGTTGTGTATGGCCTTAAGTGTTTGCAGGGTTAGGCCTTTGAAGTCCCTTTGCCTGAGCTCCCTATCTACAAAATGCTTCTGCATCGCACGAGGGTTTGTGAAGTGCTCAGACCCTATGGTGCTAGGGGCAGTGTAAGTACCTAGATAGATAGAAATCCAAACAAAGAAAACCCTCCATTATTCCCTCCTCAGGGCTTCTCAGCATGTTCCATCTTCATGTCTGTTAGGCTCTGGTCCTGCAATGAGCTCAAGTGCAGGCAGAACTCGGTGTCTGCACATATCTAGCTGACTGCAGGATTGGGGCCTTAAATTGGGCATGCTTTGGGACAGGGAAGATTCCCGTTTTACCTCCTGTGCAGCACCTAGCACATCTGTTGATATTTAATTCTGTGACAGTATTTCCTGGGAACAGGGAATACCTGATATGAGGTGTGCTAGAGTTCACTAAAAAACACTTGAATGGATTCAAAGCTTCCCTGGATATTCAGGGATGATTCTCTACTGCTTTGCATCTTCTGTCATCATTTTACTTCTGTGCAAAGCGGCTGTGAATGGTCTGAATGTGAATTCCAATTTGGTAGAGTTTGAGGTGAGATTTTCAGAAATGCCTAAGTTGCTCAGGAGTCCAGGTCCCATTGAAAACGAAAGGGACTTAGGCTTCTATGTGACTTAGGCGTTTTTGAAAAATCCCACTCACTCTGCATACCTGCAAATGACAGAAGGGGTGAAGCAGTGGAAAATCATTTTCCCTTCCCTGCAGCCTTTACCTGTCTCTTGTTTGCCACTCTGCAGAATCCATAAGCACCCTTGTTTTGCATGACTGCCTCAATTTGCATTACCAGCAGAACCATTGACACTTGGCTGGACTCTGGTGTATGAAACGCTCCTTGAAATTAGCCTGCAAGTTGAGTTTGTTCTGGAAAGATAAGAAGGAAAGTGGCCCAGAGGAGGGGAGAATTATGCATGTGAAACTACACTGTGAAATTAGCACCAGCAGTCATACTCCAGGCCAGCAATATTTCTGTGTGATTTATTTTGGAAGTAGGATTTTTTACTGTGGGCAATAGACTTGTCTCCCTCAATCCATTGGCTTCCAATCCCAACACAAACTCGACTGAGGAAGCCAAAGGATAAATTCTCTGCTAGCTTAGTCTGGAGTCGCTATGTAGCGCAGCAATATGATACCAAAGAGGAATTTTTAATTTCATGCTGTGTAAGAAGAGTGCATGCAACAGTAGCAGCTGTATAGATTTTCATATGAATAGATGTACAGTATTCAGAACAAAAATTGTAACAGTGTTGTCCTGCGGGTTTTAATTCTTCCTGCTTTTCCTTGCCACTTTCACATTTCTCCCTGTTGTCCACTCATTCTAGCACTTGCTGAAATTGAAAGGATGTCCTTGCCAGACTGATGGATAAAGCAAGTGTGCTGCTCAGTTACATTACAATCAGGTTCAGGGACCTTGTGTCGGAGAAGACCCAAACACAAACATGTTCTGCGTGTAAGAGAGAATGTTTTTAACCTAGGACCCCTCTCACTCAGCTTTGCAGGTCTCTAAACAAGAGCAGTGGTAAGACAGCAGAGCCCATTAGTGCTGCTAGACTTATGAGGATGCTATTAAATAATGAGTTATTTCCTTTTAACTGTATCTGCTGTTGGTGAAAGGAGCCTCTCCAATGGACCTGGTGTCCCCACATTAACTACAGAGCATCCACAGCAGAGATGACTGCAGTGCAAGCTTCCTCTCAGCGAGGCCTTATGAGTGTGTAAAGGTGTTGAGCTGAAGACCAATCCCCTCTATAGCTGGAAGAGGAGGAGCAACCCTTCTATAGAATTTAATAGAAAATTCAACCCACTATAGAATTCTAGAGGGTGGTTTAAAAACGAGCAGAGTCATTCTCTGTTCAGTTCTACAGAGCTTCAGAGTCATTTCTATACAATCCAAAAGGCTTAGTCTCCATTAAATTCTACAGGGCTTCACTATAAAAGCAGCTTCCATGGCCCATCCAGTCTTTGGCTTCTCTGTGACTCCCAACAGGGGTGCTTCCACATCCATCAGCCCCAGTTTAAAATTCCTTTAAATGGAATATTTGGCTGAATATAGGACTATGGAAGCATGTATTTAATCTATCCCTATATGATTTATATTGTGCTCATCGCCATGATATCTGAGCATCTTTCAGGGACAAAGTTCAACTTTTACATGTTGATGGAGAGTTTAATTTGTTGGCTCAGAATAACCACACCAGAGGGTTATAAAATAGTACTATCTACAACCACTGGTTCAAACTCTAGCAGGGTGCCTTCATCCTCCTAAGCTGCATGCGGTCTGAGGGCAATCTTTCCCAGGAGAACTTGAAAACAAATCCTGTTGGCTCCTGAAAAAAATCCCAGGCACTGCTGATAAGAGTAGGGTTTTACTCTGGTGTACAGTTTCATCCTTTTCCATGCTCTGTGCTGTTTACCTACCTAGCTCTCAATCCCGGAGGTGGCTGCATTTCAGTGGTGAAGTGTATGATTCATAAAGTCTTCTGAGTTGAAAACATCTCTCTAAAATATTATAGTAAATTATTATTTTTCAAAGAAGGAGCCTGAAATGATTGTTTTTGTGAGTGCCGATCAATAAATAAAGTTACCACAACCAGAAAGTTGGCTTTAAATAAACTTCTGCTAATAACATCCGTGAGGTGAACAGCTCCATCAGTTTCCATGCTAAACCGTTCATTAATGCAGCTGCACATCCTAGCATGTCCATCAGAACCAATCCGTTTTGCCAGTTAGGACAGGTGAATAAATCTTCTGGCGTGCAGACGCTGCTTTTCTAATTTCCGTACATGGTAGGGAAAGGCATGTGCCAGAGAAATCTCTGTTCTAATTGCCCAAGAAGTGTGGAGGGGCAGGGGAAGATTGGAGAGAATCATCAATACAAAGTTTGACTGGGACACCAAGGTTTGTAAATGAGCCCAGAAGAAGAGTTTGCAACAATGCAAATGATCCTCGCTCTTATTCTCATCTTATCTCTGTGACATCTGCTGGCAATGCACTAAGTTGAAGCCCAGCAGAGTTCGTGCTGGCTCCTTGCAATCCCTGCCAACCTATGTGAAGGATGGAGGAACCCAGCAGTGTCACCAGATGGACCTTGCTTCACAATCATTTACAATCCTGATGGGTTTGTCAGGCCGCAGCATCCTCTGACTCTTAATTCCCAGCATGTTGTTTACTTTCTTCCCACTAGGTGGAGAAGGGAAATATTTCCTGGACTAGAGAGTAGTGAGAATAGCAGGTTGGGTTTGAGGGCTGCATAAGCCCCTAACCTACAAACTAACTTCCTGTGATGAATGCATCTTACCAGAAAAGTTACATGCATTCAGATTTAATGGCTTCCTTCACAGCTATGGATTGATACAGCTGGGAAACACATTAAAGAGTTCAGCAGCAAAGCAGACACCTAATGAATAAAATACAGATTTTCATTTGAAATCATTGCCCAGCACAGCTCATAAATGGTGGCAACACCTTCTGCTAATTTAAGGAAAGGGCCGGGTTTGCAGCCATTCCATTAGAAACCCATGCCCTGCTCACACATTTTGTGTAGGTCTCCCCCTCCCCCCCTCCAGATATGAGCATCAGGTGTGCACTGGATGCAGCAGGCTTTCTGCTGGCACCCTGTGGGGGGAAGCACTGAAGCAAATTAGCTCCCTAGAGGAGAGCATCATAAAGAACTGCCCACCTACACACATGCCACTCAAACTAACCCTGGCAAAATCCAATAGGCTCATAAGGGCAAGATGGATTCATACCGATAATAAACTGTTAAATGCATGTCGGAGCCAGTTAAACTAAACAAGTCAAACCCAACAAGCCTGAAAGCTGCTGCACTCCCAAGTCCTATGCCACCTAAGATGAGACTCCAGGGACCAACTTTCTGCCTCCCTGCTAATTACTCCCCTTCCTGCACAGCACGTGTGATGCTTTTACCACACAAGATCCCTGCCCCAAGGAGTTCCATCTCTGCCGACCAATGGACTTAGGAGATGCTGGCCACACTGCAGAAGGTGCAGTGACTTCACTGGCACTGAGAGAGACACTACAAGATTTAGAAATGGGGCTAGAGGAGAGGGAGGGAGCTTGGCATGTGGGAGGTGGAGAGGCTGTTCCAAGCATGGTGTGAAAGGAGGGGAGAAGCTGAGGTGACCAAGGGCAATGTAATCAGGAGCGGCTCTAGGTATTTTGCCGCCCCAAGCACAGCAGGCAGGCTGCCTTCGGCGGCTTGCCTGTGGGAGGTCTCCAGTCCCGTGGATTCAGCGGCATACCTGCGAGACGTCCGCCGAAGCCACAGGACCAGCAGACCCTCCGCAGGCAAGCCGCTGAAGGCAACCTGCTTGCCACCCTCGCAGCAACCAGCAGAGCGCCTCCCATGGCTTGCCACCCAAAGCATGTGCTTGGCGTGCTGATGCCTGGAGCCGCCCCTGAATGTAATGGGGTATAGATGCCCTTTGGAGCTTATAGAGGCTTTGTGGGCCCGGAGCTCATTCAGACCCTGTTTCACAAAGCAAAACATGCAGCCCCCATGCAGCTGTCGGACTAGAGCGAAGGTTGGCAAGGGACCTGCCTCCTGCTACTCTGATTGTGGCATAAAGGGTCAGCTGTGTTGTTGTTTTTTTTCTACAAAGAGGGGAAAGCACCATCTTTCCCCAACAATTTAGTTATCTAGGAGTCTCTAGTCCCTCCTGCCCTCTCCCCATACACACATACTGAGCTCTGTCTGGACCAGATCACCAGATGAATCAAATCCTTGTAGGAGAAGGGAGGGCTTCAGGAGGGAGGTGCCTTCACAAGACTGCGAGTCCAGCAGAGGAAAGCAGCGTCAGGACCAGGACCAGGACTCCAGACTGGTAGACTTGGGGAATCTTAAATCTTTTTCCCATGTCCCACATAAGGTGTCGGATTCCTTTCCAGGTGTGGTAGGTGAGGGGGAAAGCCAAAGCAAATTTAGCAGAGTAGATAAGAGCAGGCCCCAGGCTAAGCAATTTCACAAATGCCAGGTAATAGGGGAACTGTTCTGGGAGAATCAAAGCAGCCAGGCCAAAGAGAGAGACTCCTACACTCGTTGCAACACCAGTGCCATGGTGGCCGATGGACATCATCATGGGCAGAGACCACTTGTAGATAGTGATATGAGGGGACATGGGATGGTTCGACTGGGTGTTTTTATCCCAAAATTGAGCCATCTCCTCCTTTGCTGTTGTTCCCATGGGGACCACGTGTTGCACAGAAAGGCTGGGGCCAAGCCGAGTCCACAGGCAACGCTGACCCACATGTCTCAACAAAGAAGCCGCCATCCACCAGGCAGAGCCTGTTGTTCTAATGGAAGTGCTGACTCCTCGGGAGAAAAGAGCGAGACATAGGTGAGGCTCCCATGCTGGCTGGTTAGCTTCCAAAGGCACTGGAGAGCAGGAGGCAGCTTAAGTTCCTTTGCTGCTAGCTGGAGTTGGCTGTGACTTTGATTTGGAAAGGGAGGCCTCAGGAAGCTGAGGCTCTTGTTTGTATTTTGCTTGTCTGGAATTAACTGCAGATGGAGTGAATAACCCAGCCCAAGGAGGGAGCTTTGACATGGAGAAAACCAGGGGAGTGAGACACTAAAGCGGATGGGTACTGTGTGCTTCTGGTTTTCATTTTTTCAGTGTTCTGGCGTGCCCCTCAGGGTAGCAGTAATGGACTATTGGCTAAAGGCAGAGAGCGACCAAAGAGATGAACAGAGAGCCAGGGCATAGGACTGTTGTACGTAAGATAGACACACTCAGGCTTGGTCTACATTGAAATGTTATATTGGCATAGCTATGATGGTCAGTGGCATGAAAAACCCAATCCCCAACTGACAATAGCTGTGTTGGCAAAACCTCAAGTGTAGACGCAGCAATGTTGACAGAGAACAGGGCTTCTGCCAACGTTGCTAGCGTTCAGAGAGGTGGTGTTCTCACCCTGACAGAAAAACTCCTTCTGTCCACTGCAGCTACCCTACGGGGCTCTGTTGGCATAGCTACAGCAACATAGTGATGTTGGAATTGTTTCATTAGTGTAGACATAGCCTCACAACAACTTACTCCTGTTTGTAACTGGCTGTAGTGGTTAGAAGACTATAGGAGAACAGTCTCAAGTGGTGCTTTCCCGAAAACTTTGGTAGCAGAAAGGCTCTGAGGGGAATAGCTGTTTGAGGCAAGTTCAGGCTGTGGTTAAGGCACTGGAGTCGGACTCAAAAGCTGGGTTCCGTTCTTGGCTCTGCCACAGACTAATGTAAATACTGAGTGCCGTTCTGTGCAGCCAGCTCTCTAAATGAACAGAAATAGAGAGAGAGAGAACGGGCTCCTTGGTTCATTCAAATGACCAGTCCTAGGAATCTGAGACTGGCAAAGTGGCAGTCCTGTGGTTTTAGTCTCCCAGAGAGTTCTCTGAAGCTGAACACAAACCACAATATGACTAATAAAATATGACACTGCAACAAAATGTCGGGCCTGCAATTCATTAGCTAATTACATTATGCAGATGTGGGCTTTTTTATGTTGGTGTGATAGGAGGGAAAAGCTGGTAGGGAAAACAGTCCTGCTCTCCTGCTCTCCTGACAATTAACAGCAAATAGCAGAGTCCCACTAACTGCAAAGAGGTTGGCTGGGATGGTGCAGACTGGCTCCTTCAGCTAACGTTCAAGAGGAAAGGAGATTAAGAGGGGATATGATTGAAGTTTGCAAAGATGCTGAAGGGGAGACATGGGGTGGATGGAGATGATCTCTCTGAACTAATGATAAACCCCAGAATTCAGGGATTCAGACTGTAAAATAAGGACACAGGAGCTGCAGAGAGAATTCTGGTGATTCTTGCTCACCAAGGGTAGTGAGGTTGTGGAGATGCTCTGCTGCCAATAGCAAAAACATCTAAATGTAACTGGGTCCAGAAAGAGAATAGCAAACGAGTAGCGATGAATTAGCAGGGTAGGGTCAGGTCAGTACAAGGATGTGAAACTGCCAAGGAAGACTCAGTGTGCTGCAGGGAGGTAGTGTCGGTGATTGGGAGGGTGGGTGGAGGGATGTGGTACTTTTCCAGTCCCCCAGCATCTTGTGAAGGGATCTGATATCTATCAGATGAGACATTAAACCAACGTCATCGTGAGCCCTGTGATCACTAGCAGTCCCACAACACACTTTTGAGAGTGCAGAGGTTAACCTCAGATTCCTAACCTAATTCAAGTGTGGACCATGTCCTGCCCTCCCTAAATTCCCTCTGCACTGGGGACAGGATGGCAGCTTGGCAGCTCTGTCAAAACTGACGCAATCCAGTGCTGTCTCTTAGCAGCTAGCAATGCCTTTGTGCAATGTGCTCCCTCCATTAGGAAGACCTAAGAAAGCTGAGGTTGGAGTGGTGGTGTGGGACTTGATATTCATGGCTGCTCCAGCCCTATGGGTATGTTGGGAGCAGCATCCAGTAAGACTATCACCCGTAAAATAAATAAAATGAAAAGTACCACTCACTATGATGAGGTAGAGCTGTGAGGTATCAGAGAAGTGAGTGGGTAGCAATTATTTGTATGCTAACAGTTGATAATCCTTCCCCACATGTGGGAACAGATTTTTGAAAGCACCCAATGTACTGGGCTATTGTGACAGTCTGGCCCAATTATGGGTGCTAAGTTCTCTGGAAAATCTATCCATATGGTATTTTTTTCATAACAATTCTGGCTGTATTAAATTTTGGGCTAAAGCTGTAGCTCTCTTTCTAAAAGCTTTAAGAACTTCTAAGGCACAGCCTTTGCTCTCATTCTTCAGGGGGAAAAATGAAAATAAACTCTAGTATCCTTTGAGCTTCAAATTTGGGGGTGGAGGGGTGGTGGGGGGAGAAGCTAGTATCTCTGAGGAGTTGACCTCAGAGTCCAGTGGCTTGCAAGTGATGTGTGCACACTTCAGGAGTTTAAATTTAAGTTCAACAGAGGTGAAGATTTAAGGCTCTGTTCCCTCCCCAGCAGGGCCGGCTCCAGGCCACAGCGCGCCAAGCGCATGCTTGGGGCGGCAAGCCGCGGGGGGCGCTCTGCAGGTTGCCGGGAGGGCGGCAGGCGGCTCCGGTGGACCTCCCGTAGGTGTGCCTGCGGAGGGTCCGCTGGTCCTATGGCTCCGGTGGAGCATCCACAGGCATGCCTACGGGAGGTCCACCGGAGCCTCGGGACCGGTGAGCGGCAGAGCACCCCCCCACGGCATGCTGCCGTGCTTGGGGCAGTGAAATTGCTAGAGCCGGCCCTGCTCCCCAGCCCCTCAAAAAAATTCCTTTGCCCTGGCCCAGCTTCAAATCTCTTAATGGCCCTGATCCAAAGCCCACTGATGTCAATGGAAAGACTCCGATGGTCTGCAGTGGATTTTTAAATCAGGCCTTTTTAGCTGAGAATCTCATGACTAGAACTGGTCAGGAGTTCTCCTGCTAATCATTGTTTCATCTGGAATTTTTCAACAAAATGGGTTTTTGTCAGATTGTTAAAATCCCACCTTTTTGTGGGAAATGGTTGGTTCTGATGAAACTTTAATTGCAATGGTTTCTTGGGTCCTGGATATAGGTGTAGCGAGAGATGCTGTGAATAGTCAAACCAAGAATAGTCAAGGACCTGCTCCGCCAGAACCTGGGGAGTGCCCAGACCTCTTGGCTATTCTGGGATGAATCTCTGGTTTTTCATGAAACGTGTTGAAAGGTCTCAGCTGAGTCCCAGTGTGGGACAGGAACATTTCTAAAATGTCGAAAACATTCGCAAGATGGGAAAACCATTTCCCGCCCTGCTGAACTCGTGACCCTACTGCTCCTCCTCAGAGACCAGCAGTGGCTGATGGAGCTTGGAATCCAGGCAGAGAAGTGATATGTAGCACTCCCATTTATATTTTACCTTCCCTGGAATCACTACTTCACTTAATATTTAAACAGTCACATATCAAGACAGTTGTGTGGCCATCACTAACCTTGCGGCATTTGAAATGCAATTTGAAAGGCAGACGCAATCTGTTGTTTTACCATCCCTAGGACTTGACTTTAGATACTGTTTTACTTGACTCATAAATCAAGCACTTAAATCAACTCCCAGTTGTGTTTTGTAACACCTCCACCATCCTCTGGATGTTTAAAAGCTGCTGAAAAATTATTGAACTGATCTGAGTGCTGCTTTATCACCTGCCAACTGGTAGCACAACATGCTGAAATGGTCATAGCTTGCAAGCAGAATCTCTCCCATTCCTCACCATCTGGCAAGTGGACTAGGAATTAAGATTCTCACTGCTTCTACCACTTCCTGGGGCAAGTGAACCAAAAGGTAACTGACCCCGAATGCGCAGAAGGGAGCCATGCTAAGCTCTTCTCATTTGGAAGCTGCTCTAGGCAGACCTTAGGAATGTCACTATCTAAAGATGTGGGAGATGGGGAGAGGACTTAGTGCAGGATCTCAGGAAAGGAGACTAGGGACTAGCAGAGAGGCAGACTCGTGTTTCATTAGCATTCCATGGTGGGTTTTCTGGCAGGAGTGATTTTCTCTGAAACTAAATAGAAGCTAGAATAACTGTAATGAGACAGAAAAATGAAACACTGTCCCTCAGACCACTTCTACCACAATGTGTAAATTTGATATCCCGTCTGGAATTCATTAGCAAACGAGTCCCCGTCACTGTGTCTTGCTTAGTGCAGGAGCTGTGAGAAGAAAGGGGTGAGATTTACCAAACTCAAGTTCAGGCTGTGTGGAAACAGGCTCTTTCTGTATGCAGTTTGTGCCTGAAATGCCAGAGGTGCCTAGGAAGCAGTCTGAGAGTGCCCTCTCCATGTATTCTGTTTTCACAAATTTATGCAAGTGGAAAGATCTGCCCTGAATTACTTTAGTTAACTAGAAGTCAGAGAAAACGGAGGCCCTGGGAACTGGCTACATACCAAGGGCTCATACTTTTCATCCTACAGAGCTGCTTTATGGTCCATGGTTCATATATCTGCATGTCTCTGAAATCTGAAGAACCTCTGCTGGCTAGCGCACCATGCACTGGAACTCAAGGAGTTAACTACGCATTGAGCTATCCGGGACTTCAGACAGCAGGTCAGCTCAGAAATGAATAGACACTCGTTCCACTTTTAAAATGGGTTCTGCTACCAGCCCTTAGTGATGGCTTCTGAAATGTCACCTGTGCTCTGTATGCAGTGTAGCTGTAGTTGTGTCATCCCAGGATGTTAGAGAGACAAGGTGGGTGCGGTAATATCTTTTATTGGACCAGCTTCTGTTGGGGTGGGAGAGAAAAGCTCTGTAAGAGATGAAGGGGAAGGATTCCAAGAAAACCTTCAAAGTCAGCCAGAAGCTTATGAGAATCCCTTTCAACTCACTGAGGACGGCAGTAAAAGGGAGTGAGCTGACCTCCTGACAAGGAAAGGTGTTTTTCCTGGTGTCTAACCCCACTTAGATTTCATCTGCTGTCCTGCACCAAGTGCTCTGAAGAGGCAGTTGGTATGTCCACAACTGATGCCAGTCAAATGTCAAGCAGTTTGATTTAAATGGAGCAGAAGTTTGTCCAAACAGTATCCAACTCTCTTCAGCTCTGCAAATTCCCACACACGGACAGGTTTTCATGTGAGATTTCTGCTACCTTCCTGCTTCCAGTCAGGCTAGAAATACTCTCAAACTCTTGATTCTTACAGTGTTTTGGCAAATTCAGGCAGGATGCAGAACTGCGGAGGCAGCTGTGAAAATGGAAGAAGAAGGAGGTAGTAGAAAAAAAAATCAAGTGATTTCGCCCTCCACAGACACACACACACACTGTCTCTCTCTTAAAAACAAAACAAAACAAAACAAAAAAACCCAAATAAACAGTTTTGAGTTTGGACCAAAGTTCTGAGCCAGCTCATACCTTGTTTTTGGTATGTTCCTGCTAACCCATTCCCCAGTACAGATTGGTGTTTCCAGTCTAATCATAGATCTTTGTTTGTGATATCTTTGGAAAGTCTCTGGATCCTGGAGCAAACCTTCCTTTTCCCACCAGCCCTACCAGCTATTCTATCCCCTGTACAGTCTGATCTGCAATGAGAGGGCATGGGAGTGGTGCATGCAGGGTTCTTGTATTTTCTTCTGAAACGTGATGCTGGACTAGATGGACCATGGTTCTAATCGAGTTTGGCGATTTTTATATTCCCATGTACATGGCAGTCGAGTGCCAGTGGTGCTGTCTGCATCAGCCTGCAGGGGATGCTAGGGAAGAGAGAACATGGGACTCATGGATTCACTAGCTGAATAGGTTGATGCTCCTCTGAGACATATTTGACTCTCTTTTAAAGCACTGTTGTCTTGGGAGGGGAATTATGGCACAGCAGCAAATTGTTACATATCAGACGCACAAGTTCTTATTGATGTTTTGCCATCAAACCAGGAGGCTCTGGTTGCAATCAATACTTTGTCTGCAATGCCTTCCTGTGTGAAAAATTCAACTTGGAATGGGTGGGGGAGGAGGAATTGGCTTAATTTTTGCAATGCAAACAAGCCTCGGTGCTTGCACTCCTCAGGGGCTTCTCTTTAACTGGAGCTTTCAGGTTGAGAAATTACCATTGTATTTTTGTATAAACAAATATCCCAGCCTTTAACAGAAGAGAGACTCTAGCTGCTCACTGCTGGTGTGTTTATAGAACTCCCATGTGATGAGCAGAAGGAGGGTGATGCTGAGAATGTTAGTCTTAAGCCCAAACATGGATCTCTCCAGGCAGAACCCGTTTTCACCCATTCGTGCTATTAACCTTTTGGCCTGCCTTCCAGAGAGAGTCCACTGTCAGAAGAGGTAGAATGAGAGTGAGAGGTTTGAAAACAGATCTGTTTAGGTCTCACATCCCAGAGCATGTAAACGAATATTCCTCAGAGGTTAGCTCAGGGTATGTAAGAGCAAAGCTTGGAGCTGTTAACATGGACTTCATCTTCCTTTCTACAGAAAGTGGATTAGCTATTTTGTGGTCTTCTAGGCTTGGGGATCTGGTCTCAACATGGATATTAATCCACATAAGGAGAGATGAAAATAATATTTTATTTCCAATCAAAAAACTTCAATACAAAGAGAGTGAAGGTTGACAGTCTGTTTAAACGGCCCAACTAATGCCTCCAAAAAATATTTCCTTTTCAAAAGCTCTGCTTCAGGGAAGCCCCAGACATTAAATAGGTTGGAAATGGGGGAGATGAAGGATACAGCCAGCTCACCATTGTTATATAACCCTTCACCCCTCACTTGTGACCCCAGCTGATCCACACTGCCCAGCCCAACATTAATCTGGCACCCTTTAAATTTTGCAAGAATGAATACGATGGACAACGTAACAAATCACGAAAAGGCTATAAAGGCTCGGTTTTGGTTCAAGTGATTCACTTTTCTTAACCCAACATTTTCACACTTGGGTGCCTAAAGTTAGGCTCCTAAATCCATATCTCAGCCTCTGAATTGAATTGACCTAAGAAGTCTGAGCACCTGCAGCTCCCATTGCTTTCTGTGGGAGTTACAGATGCTTGGCACTTCTCAGAATCGAGACACTTTTCTTGGGAGGTCTAAATGTGGATTTAAGAGCTGAAATGTAGGCAGTGAGGTGTGAAAACACTGGCCCAAGTAATCTGATGATTTGCAGTTTAGGATACAGACAGAGCCAGGGGCCTGTCAAAATTAGCAACCAATATTGCTCTAGAAATTATTCTGCCAGCTCTCCTGCTAACCCTACAGGGATCTGATGAGTATCCCTCCTCCTGAGGAAACAAGTGGGGCAGCAGATCCAGGGCTGTTGGGCCTTTTACAATCATGAAACCATTTAGTGCCGGTTAGAAAAACAAGCCTACAAGGACAGTGGGGAGGGGATTGTCTCAGTGTTAAATTACTGAACCACACACACTGTATTTGCCTAACCAGCTAGACCTGAAATGCTGTTCAAACAGTGGTTTTCTGCCGCATGTTGGCAATCAGGGAGCTAATTACACTGGATTAGGGTTTTTCTCTTAATTACATGAAACATTTAGCAGGGCTGATGTTCATGAGGCTGCAGGGGGATTAAGGCGGAAGCCTTGTGTTTATCTACAGGTCAATTATGGCAGTGAAAGCAGTAATGTGGTGTAGCTTTGTCCCTCCCACCCATGGACCCTTGCTGGAACGTGTGCAGCAGTATTGATTCTGGGCCATGGGCAGGGGGAAGGATTAGCGCAGCTGGCTGGATGTTTGCATGCAGGCACAGGGAAAGAGGAGCCAACTCTCTTCTAGGGAGGCTTCTCACACGCCTGGTATAGAACTCTTCCCTCTTATCTCACAGCATGTGTTGTCTTCTGTACCTGGAGAAACTATGGGTAAAAATGTATCCCATGTTAGCCTAACTGTTCCCATTGTCCTCGCCAATAACATTCCCACTGACTTCAGTGGGAGCAGAGTTCAACTAACGCTGACCACCGGGGAAAATCTCACTCTGCATCTTTACATAGTGAGAGGTTCTGTTCCCTGCTTTTCGGGTGGGTCCTAGGAGTGACTAGACCACTGGGCTGAGACACAGGAGACCTGGGTTCTATTCCTGGCTCTGCCACTGGCCTGCTGGGTCACCTTGAGTAAGTTACGCCCCTTCCCCATGCCTCAGTTTCCCCATCTGTTAAATGGAGATCATTATGTTAGGTGGTATTATTAGTAGGTTATGACGCCTCTTAGTCTTGCATGACATCCTCCTCCTAACTTTTTTAGCCCGCTCTCGAATTTGGAGAAGCCTAACACACCTACTGCACTTCGGTTTATTGCTTGTCTGTGAATTTTTTCATACATTCATCATCCGGTAACTGGGGAGCATATTGTTGATTCTTCTACTGTTTGTGTCCCTATAGTCATGTTAGATGCTGAGAAACTACAGTAGTGGTGGTGGTGGTAGGGATCTAAGTGCTTAGACTGACAGAGAGATAAGTGTGGTGTTCTCACTCTAGGGCTGACCCAAAGCTGCTGAAATCAAGGGGTGTTGTTCCATAGATTTTAGTCATTTTAGGATTGGTGCCTTTTTTTCCCCAGCAATCACACCCAGGGAAGGCTTGCACAGAGAGAAGCATCCCATGTTACACCCTCAAAAGTCTCTATATCCGGGATCATTCCGATTTCTGGCTGAGCCCACATTTGAGCTGGCACCTTTTGTGGCATTTGTTTCCTTTCCATCAGCTGCTCCCAAGCTCTCGAAAGAAGATGCTGGGGCTTCAACTCTAAGGATTCTGGGGTGTGGCTGAGAGCCAAAACACTATCTGCCTGAGTGACTGTGTGTGGCCATGGGCAAGTCAGGTAACCTCTTTGTGGTTTAGTTTTAAAAGGAAATGAAACAAAGCTCTGAACATCCCCAGTGCTCCCTAGTGCTAAAACTGGAATTTGTCAATATCTGAATCCAGGATTTTGCTCCAGAACCATCAAGAACTCAGAGGCACTAGAAGACCAAATTACTAGAAGATTGTGGTGCTGGTTGAGTGCTAAGAGTGATTCCTGGATAGTGATTATGGTGTCATCCAAAGTGAAGCTTAGTCGCCCCGGAGGTTATGAACAGAGTAGCGATCATGTTTAATCTTATTAGTCTTCCTGAACTTGAACCTGAATTCTGTCCTGGGCATCTGCGACCTGGCCACCGGAGCAGAAGAGAGCCAGTCCACTAGCCCCGTTCTTTGCACCCCCTCCCCGCCCTGATTCTCATCCATTTCATATAGACCCAATTCTTTTTTGCCTCAGTCAACTGACTCCCCTGTGGGCAGGAATGGAAGGCTACAGCCACTGTGTAAACTCAGCTCCACGATCCATCAAGGGGACTCTAGTCTGGAATCTTGGTCACACTATGTGTTGCATGCACAGACTATCCAGTGCTATTTGATCTGCCTTACTCGGTGACGAGCACTAAAGCTAGGAAAGGGTTTAATCCTGTACCTGTGGGGCTCATAGAGGCAAGAGCAAGCTTTAAACCCCTAGAGCAGATTAAGATGCAGATACTGGAGAGAGAGAGAGACTGGACACAGCTGTGATCTCCCCCAATTCTGAGTTTCAAGAGAAGCTCACTGGGGCAGGGACTCTTTCTCTGTGTTTGCCCAGAACCAAGCATAGTGGGAGCATGAACTTGACTGGGGCTGCCAGTCACTGATAGCTGGGGGATTCAGTTGCTCTGACTGCACTTAAGAACACAGAATATGAACTGGTCCAATCAATGGGAACTGAATCTCTCTTCATACTTCAGAGCTTTCCTACCAGGAAGCTTTAACTCTTCCAGGATTGGGTCTGAAATAAACAAACTTCCTGTGAGGAGCGTTACAGCTCAAGTGCTCATTGTGTGTGTCAGTTCTGAATTCTGCCTGTCCTGGTTAACTCAGACTTGGTCTGGATCCCAGAAATCTGCTTATGAGCAGGAGCAACCTTTGTACATCATGTATCCCCTGTTGGGTTATTAAATAGAGATGAGCTGAGCTCCAGCATAGGTCTGTGCACAGGGGATGGGGAGAGACAGCAGGGAGCTTGGTTACTTGACTGCTGACACATACTGTCAGAGTTCTGTGCAGCTGGGTTGCACCACTCCTGCCCTGGACTATCTGGAGACCAGTGTGGCTGTGATTGCATCTTGTCCTTCAAGGACCTCACTTAACAAAACTTCGGTAAAACTCAAGATCAGTAGAAGCAGCTTCGCCACCCACAGACTGTCTCTGGGATTTCTGACTTTTGCTTTCTGTGGATCCACTTCATCCAGAGAGAGAGATCCCATCATGAACACACACAACTCTGTTAGCTTCCTGGTTACTTGCAGCTCTCAGTGGATTTAGCCTGTGTGACAGCAGCCATCTTGGCCAACACACGGGATTGAAGTGGCCACCTCCAAAAGCTGGAGGCATAAGGTTCTACGGCATGAGCTGAACAGCCTGGCTCTGTAACAGACTAACATCGTGTGGCCCAGCAAAGGTTAGAACTATTGATTCTCCCACCACAGCTCGGTGTTTCTCTCTCGTATGCAGGGCAGGCCTGCTACATCACCCGATCTGTATTGCCAACTACTGGCATTCAGAAACCACGAGTCACCTCTCAGTATATGATAAGCCAACATCATTAGAGAGAGAGAGGGTTTTATTATTTGCCTTTAGAGCTTTGAACCTTAAGGGTCACATTTTCAAGCTGTTCTCTGGAACTATGAGAGTTAGAAACTTTTGTATTTTTCAAAAGAAGAGATTCTCTCTTAATAGCATGACTTCTGGAGCTGGGACTTGAAGAAAAAGATCCAAATATTGTGACCACTAGAATTGACAGCACTACCTGATCCATCATTATGCCCTGGGGCCTCATGCAGCAGTGTACCCTGCAGCGTATTCTCCAGGATGTGGTCCAATGTCCTTTAAAAGTCTGCATTTTAGAAGCTCCATTTCAAGAAGCAGGGGAAGCGTATTCCCCCAGGAACTTTTTCTGACTCCTGGCTGAGCAGCTAGGAGTGCTGGCATGTGAGAAACGGAGGGAGGGACTTTGCTAATCATGTGACAGTCCAGGACAGTCATTTGGCTCTTCCTCTGGGAGAGATTGCCAGCTGCTACTGGCTCCAACGTAACCTAACATTAAATAGCCTAGTGAGTGGCTTTTTATTCCATGTTACATGGTCACCCAAGACCAGCAGACCATCCACTCAGCTGTGAAATTTATTGACATAAGACTGTATGCAGGGAGAGAGATCTTGACACCGAGTATCAGAAGATTGTTCAGCTGGCTGGGCACAGGTGAAGTGTGAATGGATAACAGGGATAGGGCTTTATTTGGGGATTTTCCAGTGAAGAGCCACAAATAGGATGTGACAACCCGTTTTAAGCATGACACCAGGTCTCGCTACACATCATAGCCATGAATAATACCAACTCTTTGCTCCCCTCTTGCACCTTCCATCCAGGAATCAAAAAGCACTTTATAAAGGTTAAGCACTACAGCCCCTCTTTCCCTGTAAAGCAGGTTGAAAGTGTTAACCTCTGCTTGATCTTGGGTAAGTAATTTCCCCGTGCCTCAGTTTTTCCATATGTAAAACAGGGATAATGATACCAATAATCCTTTGTAAGGTGCTTTCAGATCTAGTGATGAAAAGTGTTATATCAGAGCTGAGTATTGTGGTTTTTGAGGTGACTCTGGAACAAATCCCTTATTGCAGTTCAGTATGTATTGCAGAATCTGGGCAAGCAAGTGCCCTACACCTCTGAATTCCCCCAGCAAGATCACGTTGTGGCATGTTAACAAGCAGAGCAAGGACTGTGGCGGGGAGGTCTTGGCTATCAGTCCTGCATGCAAATACTGACATAACAGAAATGAGTATCTTGTTATACATACCCTTCATCGAAAGAAATGGGGCGGGGGGCAGGTAGTTGAGGTGCAAAGGAAAAGGCTTTATGTTGGGTCTCCAAAGCAAAGTTTAGGAAGCATCGATCTTAATTGCATGTGATCACAGCCCCATTCCCAGTAAATGGGCGTCAATATGGCAAAAGCCAACACTAGAGTTGGTGTCTTAGCCCCTTGTCAGTAGTCTCAGCAGAGAGGCCCAAGGATTGAATGGACCCTGGTGTCTGACTGACTGACTTCCCTCTCTCGCCCAGAGGAGAACCCTTCCAGTGAGGACTGAGTCACATTGTCATGGTAGTGAAAGGTGAGGCTGGTCCTCTCCTGAACACACACTGGGTGCCAGTCCTGCAGCACTGAGTTCTTGCATACACTTTTTTTTTTCTTTTAAACAAAGCGTTTAAAAAGCTTGAACTGTATAGCTCTGTCCTGCCCCTGGCATTCCTGGCTGCGTGTCCCATGGAAATAATCTCCTTTCCATGATGCATTGCAATACCACCAGCTACGAAGGCATCTGATCTGACCCCTCTTCCCTTGCCAACTCTTCCTGTGCCTGCAGTTCCTCCGGGCAGCTGGCAGAACCTAATCACTGTTATCTGTTGGGGAATGTGTGTGTCTGTGGGTGCGTGTTCATTGTATCTGCCTCTTCTGGTGCCTGTCTGTCAGCCGTGATTATTTCATTCAGTTACTCTGAACTAGTTTACTTGGAATGCACCTGAACAGTAACCCTTGTACCTAGGCTCAGCATATGTGCATGCTGCCTGGCTTCCAGAAACAAACCAAACCAAAAAAGAAATCCTCCTCCACGACCCAAAACATTTTCATCTTTAATTGCAAGTTGTGGGCATCAAGCAGAACGAGGCGTGATGGCTCCTGTTTGTCCTTGGAGAGCTCATGAGTTCCGAGTGGATTCCTGCCAACTCCCAGCAGCCTTGAGGCAAAGGCAAAGGGGAGAAGGGGGCTAGGGGGTGGAAATAAGGAAACAAGCCAGCATGTGACCCAGGTGTTCGGCACATCTTGCGCGAGAGGGTTGCATGGAGAGCTGTCCATTCTCACCAGGATTTTGCTAGGCAAATGTCGGGGCTTACATTGCACACGAGCAGCCTTTGTTTGTGTGCCACTGACAGGACATAGGGTGTTTAAAAGAAATAGCTTGTGCTGTGGCAGCCACGTCCTCCTCTTAGCATAGCTGTATTTTCATTTATACTTCAACTCCGAGTGGAAGGAGTCAAAGTAAGGGCATCACTAAGCATGAGCAGCAGAGATGGGTCAAGGAAAGAGCAATGGAGGCGAGGAGAAAGAATTACAGGAAGGGACAGCGTGTGGTGCCTGATGCTATAGGAACACCTACCCGATTCCCTTCTCTCTGAGACCAGTTCTTAGTCTGTTTGATGGTTTCCCTTGCTTAGTGCCAAAATGTAAAGCCTGTGTGCAGCCAAGTGCTGTTCGCTTAATGATTCCTATTCCCCAGAGAAGCACAGGGCCGTCTCTTTAAAAATAATAATAGAAGGTGGAGGGGAAAAAGGCACTTAATGTTTAACAAAAGAAAAAGGAAGTCAATGTACCTTTGGGGTCTTTATTAAGGAACAAATTTGGGGCAGGTTGGTTTTTAATGCTCAGCAGACATGCCCTGAGCTGTCACCTCTCTCAGTGAATAATATACTGGATGCTCTCAAGTGGTTGCATGTTCAGTGGGTAACTCATAAGGGACTTCGATACTGGTGGAAGATGTCAGATTGACGGCCCTGGAGCCCAAGTCCTATACCTGCAGAAATTGTGCCAGGCAGGCAGCAGCTGGGTAATGTTCCCTCCTCACAATTACTGCTCCAAAGGGACTTTGGAGGGGAGGAGAGAGTTGTTATAGGAATTGAGGAGCCATGCCCATCTCTTCCCCTGACTTATGAGCCTGATCTAAAGTCTGTTGAAAGACTTGCATTGACTTTGAACAACTTAGGGCCTGATAAACCCAGCAGTTCTATGAGGACTTCTCTGGACAGGTGAAAAGGGCATTTGGATTGGCCTTTCTGCTAAGATTGTCAGCAAAATGGGGACATGGCATGCAGCTGGTCAGATCTCTGCAGTGCTTCATACTAACTCTCTGTTGCCCTGTGTAAGTGCCAGACATGGGGAAAGAGGTGGCAGCAAAAAGCGTTTGTATGGAGGGCTGGTGGAAAACTTCTAACTCTTGAAATTTCTTTGAAAATTTTCATTGATACTCTCACAATTAAAAAAACAAAGGAGCGTGGAGAACAATTTCCCCTCCATTGTTTGGCCTACTCTGCTTCTGTCCAAGATGATGCACCTCACGAGGTCATATCAAGGGCTGGTTAAAAATTTCTAAATTTTGAGTTTAATGGAATTTTTCATGGAAAATTCAGTTTTCTGTTTAAAAAACCAAAAAACTTAAAAGGAAATCTTGTTGAAAAGTTTCAGTTTTCTGAGGCAGCTTTAGTTATGACCCTTCCATTTCTTCACGTGTTAAGGGCAGATTGTTTATGAACATTTTAGGTTTTGAGATTTCTTTATCAACCCAGTCCAGCCCAAATATGGGTCCTAGTGCTTTACAGAGACCCAGAAGAAGTGGCGTCCACATATTATTCATGCAGGAAATATACAAAACATTGGGGACGTGAAAAGTGCCTTGAGGGAAAAGAGCTATCTCCATACTCTCAGTGATTAACTATTGGAACAAACTACCAAGGGAATGGATGAATTCTCCACCTCTTGATGTCTCCAAATCAAGATGGTTTGCCTGACTGAAAGGTGCGTTAGCCAAACAGGTTAGTGAGCTCAACATAACTGAGTCAAATCCTATGGCCTGTGTTATGCAGGAGGTCAGGCTAGATGATCTAAAACTCCCTTCTGGTCTTAAAAATCTATGACTCAGTTCCCCAGTTCTTTATTTCTAAAGTAAATCCTTTTTAACAACAGATTTGTGTGGAACGTAGATAACCTGGAGTCTGTAATGAGTGAAATCCTTCAAAATGCGGAGGGTCGTCTGTGGAGAGACGAGTCTGGAGGAAGAAGAGATGTATCCATAGAACTGGCATTCCTTCCACAAGAAGCTGGTGATAAGCAAGAACTCTGTAAGAATCATGTGCTTTGCCCATTGAGGCCACCTCCAGTGCCCAGACTCCAAAGCCAGATGATTTAAAGTAGAACACAATACAACCCTAACCTAACCAACCCATCTGTCCAAATTTGATTCTAATGAATCCATCCCCGGAAGAATAGTACTTAATTAATTAGGAGCTCATTTGCATGAGATGACACATTATTAAAGTTCCTCTCCTGCGAGTAGGGATGTGACAAGGTGCGAGCTGACAGCTTTTCAAATAAAAAATCTTTTAAAGGAACGATCTTCCGAACTGCCGGCTTTGTTCTCAACAAGCCTCTCATGCAGTAATAAATTAAAGGTGCCGGGGCTGCTGATTAGTCTCTGTGTGGTGCCTCCTTACATCCCTCCCTGTTTTATCTTGGAAGATCTTCCCTCCAGAAGAAGGTAGGGGGGAGATGGGAAGAAGAGGATGGAAATGAGGGAAGACGTAAGGGAGAGAGGGATGCCTAAGCTGCACTATTCTATCTCAAGGTTTTCTGCTGGCATCTGTTGCTATGGTGTTTGGGTTGTAGTCTGAACCCAGTAAAGGACTTCATCCAAATCCTATTGAGGTCAGTGATAAAACTTCCAAACTTGGGCGCATGAGTCTCCTGCAGAAAGGCCATGCAAATCTTTAATGGCCCCCAGATGGTCAGCATCTTGATTTAATGACCATCAGAAAGGCTGCACCTCCAGCTGCACGACATGCTCTAGCATCACCCTGGGCCATGGTGATGTTCAGTCAGGACATGGGCTGGGGGAAGCAGTACTTAGCCAATGAACGGCACCACCTACATGCTCCTACCTGAATACTGACCCAGCCTGGTGGTTGGGATACTAGCCTGGGATGTAGGCTAGTATCCCAACCACCAGGTTGAGTCAGTATTCTCTGCTTTGCCACAGACTTCCACTGTGACCTTGGGACAGTCTACCAACATGTTGTCTGGTGTGTGTGAGGTGTTTACATTTTTTTTCTCACTAGCATAGTTATGCCTGTAAAAGCCTTAGAGTAGATGCAATTCTATTGGTGTAACATGCTTAATTCTATTGGTATAAGATGCTTAATACTAGTAGAGCTTATTTCACGTAGCCAAACCAGAAAAAACTCTGTGGGCATAAGCACTTGTATACTAGCGTAACTGTGTCTACGCTTTTCAGAGTAGCAGCCGTGTTAGTCTGTATCCGCAAAAAGAACAGGAGTACTTGTGGCACCTTAGAGACTAACAAATTTATTTGACCATAAGCTTTCGTGGGCTACAGCCCACTTCATCGCATGCATGTAGTGGAAAATACAGTAGGAAGATATATACACACAGAGAACATGAAACAAGGGACGTTACCATACACACTCTAACAAGAGTGATCAGTTAAGGTGAGCTATTACCAGCAGGAGAAAAAAAAAACTTTTTGTAGTAGTAATCAAAATGGTCTATTTGCAGCAGTTGACAAGAAGCTGTGGGGAACAGTGAGAGTGGCTGCTCTAATTATGCTGGCATAGTGAAAACAGCAAAACTTTTAAGTGCAGACAAGGTTTTAGAGTATGTCTACACTGGAAACTTCAAAGCGCTGCCGCGGGAATTGGCTCCCAGCGCTCGGAGCCTGTCCACACCAGCACTTTAAAGCGCTCAGACTTGCTGCATTCGGGAATGATTTTTCACACCTCTGAGCCAGCAAGTTAGTGTGCTATAAAATGTAAGCGTAGACAAGCCCTTATTCTCTCTGTGCCTCTGTTCCAAGTCTATACAACAGGGACAACAACACTGCCTGACCTCACAGTGGTGTTGTGAGGGTAAATATAGTAAGGTGCTCTGGTGTGATTGGGAGAGGGAGGAAATGATGAGGGAGGAGAGAGAGAGAGACCCTGCTTACCAGGTGAGATTTGTCCAGATCACAGCATCCAGTGGGTCACTGTCTAAGAGTTTTAGTGCCTAACACAGAAGCAGCAGGACAAACAAGCCGCCTTTCCAAGGGGCTCTGCAGAGTGCGGGAGGACTGTTGTTGGAAAAGAGAGAGCCCAGTCCCACCTGCACTTTATATATGTATATGCTGGAAAGACATACAAAGGAAACCATGAAAGAAATCAATCTCTAAAAGGTCTTTAAAATATTTAAAGAAAAGAAAAATCATCCTTTTTGTTGCTTTAATTCTGCAGAACTTTCAGTGAATGGCTTGAATTTTTCCCCCTCAAATTTTGCTGAACTGAACACAAGAACATAAGAACGGCCGTACCGGGTCAGACCAAAGGTCCATCTCGTCCAGTATCTGTCTACCAACAGTGGCCAATGCCAGATGCACCAGAGGGAGTGAACCTAACAGGCAATGATCAAGTGATCTCTCTCCTGCCATCCATCTCCATACTCTGACAAACAGAGGCTAGGGACACCATTCCTTACCCACTGGAAAAGTTTGCTCTCTGGCTAGTGTGATGTATTATCCTGTGTCATGGAGTACCTAGCACTGCAGTGCAATTGCCTTTCACTTGCTTTGGCTTTGTCATCAAAGCTTCTTCTCTCTGCTTTTCCTTTGTGTTTCACTCACCGGATCTGTACTGCAGCTGCTGCCATAAAGAGCAGCCCGGGGGGGACTGATGAGTACTTTTTATTTTAGGATGCTTAAGTATAGCTCCTGGGATGGTGTGAGATGAGTTTCTTGCTCTCAGCTCAGCCAAAGCATCTGAGTTGTCCATTAGTCAGAACTCTTTTTTTGAGATAATGGAAGTCTGTGTTTATTTAAAGGGTTGGGAAAAGCTGTTCTGTTTCTGGGCTATAGCTCTTTGTATAGGCTCTGCTCTAGATTCAGAAATAGGTTTTTTTAACCGGTCCTTTTTTGTAAAAATAAGTTACCAGCAATGTGCCCAATAAACATCGCCACTGATCATCCACAACCCTACAATAACTTAACAGTATACACAGTGCCAGCACTTGTAAATAATTCTCCATTTGCAAATCAGATTTCACAGCTCCAGCATTCACAAGCAACCCTGCAATAATAAACCAGCATGCCCAACCCCACTGCTCACAAGCAAGATGTCTTCCGCTGTTTTTGTATGGCATGGTGCACGTTGGCAGTGCTCAGTAACATACACAGTAACAAATCAGCATGCATGGCCCAGCAACACTCCAGAGAGATGTTACAATTGCACACCAGCGTGTGAAAGAAGGTAGGTGCAATAATATCTTTTATGGGACCAACTTCTGGTGGTGAGAGAGACAAGCTTTCGAGCCACACACAGCTCTCCTTCAGGTGTGGAAAAGGACTCCAAGCACCGCTGCTAAAAGCAAGGTGGAGCAGATTGTTTAGCACACCTCACCCACTTTGTGTCTCTGATTCTGGGACCAACACAGTCACAACTACTGTACAAACACCAGTGTGTGCTCATGCTGGTGGTGAAGCATTTGCTCAGGGAATTGGTTCCACTTCCCCACCTTTTTCAAACCTGCAAATAAGAAAGGCTGAATTAACTGACCCCTTTTCTGCAGTAGGATATCTGAGCCTCTTTGAAGCAGACTCATAGGTGCACTCACAAAGCAGTAGATTGAGCGTCGGCGTCACAACTAGCTGTCATTTGCCAGGGGATATGAGGGTTTCTGCTGAAACAGAAGAGATCTGTGCTTCCATTGGCATGACATCTGACTGTCTGCAGTGCCAGCTTCAGGAGGGAGAGTTTGACTCATATTCGGTCCTTGCCCAAAATGCCGTTGGATGTACTTGGCCTGTACAATTGGAAGGGATTTAAAGCAGTCAAGTCTCTCTCCATTTTTATGCACTCTGTGTTAATTGCATTGCCCCTGTGCTGGACAAAAGGCATATGGAACATGCTTAGAAAACAAGTGGGAAAAGCAATAGTTTTAAATGGGAACCTCACAGTCAAATGCAAATTGTTCAACCCCCTGGTGCTGCAACATCTGCGAGTGAGAGTTAATTTGGGTGCATTTGCTTTGTTGGTATTTCTGTGTTTGGTGGCACTTGCTGGTGCAATTGTTCCAAAGAGTAGAAATGAAGTCCTGCTCTACCCACTTGCTCAATGCCATCTATTTCTGCCCCAGTTCAGCACAGTGGCAAGAAGAAGAGGTGGCAGCAGAGGGAGGCAGTCCCAGTTTTCTGTGCTGCTCTCCAATTATCGCAGCAGTTCTGGACAGACTGAGAGACTTTCTCCAGGGAACTCCATGTCCCTGGGTTGTGACTTTAATTGTTTAGCTAACACTGCCAGAGCTATGGGGTTGGGAAAAGTGTGTGCACAAGAGAGAGAGACTTTTGACATTAGTATTGAAGTTACAAAAGCCTGAGATCTATAAATAATTTGGGTCACGGAGCCTTGTAAAAATAAAGTCAGGCTTGATCTCAGATCTCTTCCTCTTGCTCTAAGCACCCAGTGTACAGCTACAGACACAGCAGCTCACTAACTTACTCTGCAGCTTATTCTGATCTGCTTCATGGCTCTTACTCCCTTACCCACCTCCCTCTGTCTTTTAAAGATATAAATGCACATTCACACAAACCAATGTAGTTGGGAGTCCCCAGAAATAAGAATTGCATGAGAGTAGAGAGGAACCTCAATTCTGTCTGCAAGGAAATCCGGCATCCTAATGAAATGGATAGTGGAAGTTCATCTACACGTGCCTAGAACGTCTCTTAAATAGGGGAGAGGATAGAGTAGGAAAATGTTTGGGGTTGGAAAATCCAAACAGTCAGACTCTCCTGGCTTCACGCTGGCCTGTTGCTTAGTTCGTCTGGTGCCCAGCAGCATGAAGGAAGACGAGCTGATCTGTCAGGCTGGATTTGCAACCCAAACTCAACCATCTCTGCTTGGCGGCATGTTTGACTCAAAGCTTTCATGTCAATTGCTTGCTCATTACAGCAAGCACCCTGACAAATGCTGTCACTGTATGCTTGTGTTGGATAGCCACGGCCAGCATGAACAGGGCAGGAAACAAGTAAAGCCTCATCAACCTTCACGGTGCTTTTGGTCAGGATAGTTATGACTCATCATATCAAAGGGTCCCTGGACCTACCAGCTGCTTCTGTTTTGTCTTGAGAGGATTGGCATTATCCAGATGAACCATAGCCACTGGCATGGAGCTGAAGATTCTGCGGTTTCTGAAGATGATGAAGGATATGATTAAGGCACAGGATTGGGAGTCAGGACATCTGGGTTCTGTTCTCAGCTGACCCAATCACTTGCTGTGTAAAACGAGCAGTAAAATGAACTTGGTGACCTTAGTAAGTCACTTCCCTTCCCCGTGCCTCAGTTTCCTCATCAGCAAAATGGGGATAACACCTCCTTACCCACAGAGCTGTTCAGTTTGTGTCTGTGACATGCTCAGGCAATACAGTGATGCATACCATAGCACGATGGGATTATTGCAGCAGTACAGACCCCATTCTCAGTATTTGATTTCATTTTGAAGGGGAGTGAGTGTGGCTGGCACTGAGCCCTGACAGCTACTACAGGTTTTCATTCCTGGCTCTGCAACTGTCTGATTAGAACTTACATGGAGCACAAAGGTTCTTCCACTGATGTAGACACTGAGAGAGACATAGTCCTTTGCCCCACAGCTGAATGCTCTACTGCTCACTCTTGTGTTGGGAGCCTTGCTGTTCTGCGTTAGCCCTACCTACGGACCTCCCTATAGTACTTGTTACAAGAGTGCTTTATGTCTATGTCTCTGTGTAAATATAACTAACAGATACGTTGCTAGTAGCTGGTGCTCACAAACATGTAGCATAGTTCCTGGGTTTTGTAGGACCAATGTAACCACTTGTGTGCTGCAAATGGCTTCTTTTTTTGCATGGGGCTCTTAACAGTACCGATTCATCTTCCCAGATGATCCCCTAGAGGTTCAAAGAAGGGAAACATGCAGGGAATTGGCTGATGTATTTAATCTCTAGCATGGCAAGGTGGCTCTGCAGTTTATGGATTTTCTCATGCTTTGGAGAGGGGACCTTTGCTGCTCATTTTGCTGTTGAGAGGCTCTTTCTCTACCAGCCATTAAGCACGGCAAATTGGTGACCTTTAGAAATGAACCCCATATTGATGCCTACCCAATAACATCTGCAGGGGGAGAAATGGAGAAGACACCACCAAGAATGACTCTATTCCACCATAATTTAGGACTAAATAGAGAAAATATGACAGGAGTGAAAGAGACTGGGATATGAGGGGGCCTCCAGGTAATGGAGGTAATTGGATACGCTGATTTGAATTGAATGTGCATGTAACAGGTTGTCATTAATTTCCTCACGGACATCTCTATGATTTAAAGGAAAGACACTTAATAGGATTACTACTTCACTTTAATTTCAAGAGGGAAATTTCCCATGCAGGGGATTGGGTATTTAATCACACCACTATTGTTCCTTCCTATGTCAGAACAAAGGGTTCAATAGGGAAGTTAAGGCCCAAATTCTTTAGGGTTGGGTTTTGCCCCATTTATAATCTCAGTCCAATAATGACTAGGGTAAAAATGGAGAGGAATGTCACCTAGCAGTTCAAGCGGGCACCTAAGTGTTGGGATTCTAGAGTTGTGTTTGCAGCTCCGCCACTGATTCGTAGTATGAGTCTGTCCAAGTCACTTGACCTTATTATGTCTCATTATAGTCCCCTGTATAAAGGTACTAACCTAGCTCACAGCAATGTTGGGGGCGTTAATTGACTGATGGAAATTTGACACTGACATCAGTGACAGCTGAGTCAGGTTTTGTGTCCACAGGATAATTCTGAATTAGGTCCAAAGAGCTATTGGAGTATTTTGTGAAGCAACTTGTAATCTCCATGGGCCTTGCTTCCCTGTGAGTGATATGGGCAGCTGTGAGTTTCATTGTACAGATTGAGGCTGCACGGTGCAGATTTAGCCCACTGAATTAGGGTGCCAGAATTGCCAATACTTCAGAATGCTGCATTTAATGTCTCAGTAGGCATTGTAAAGGCAGATGATATGGGAGCACTGATAATATGCAACCCCAGCGGGGTTACCTTTAAATAGGAAAATGGGATTGAAAAAAGCAAGTTAACTGGAGGGCAAAAATACTGTGCATCTAACCTCCTTTTTAAGCTTGATATGATTGCAGAACTGCCCAGTTTAATTAAATTGGATTAGCAAAAGTAAATACCCTCCACAGAGATTGTTTGAAAGAGCCACACACAGGAAGACTCAGTCTGATGTTTATTTATCTCATCTTGTCTTTGGGGAGTGCTTGCATTGCTGAATCCCTTGTTAGCAGAATCCTTGTTCAGCACCAGAACTAGGCAGGGGAAAGTTCACAGAATTGTAGAGAATGTGCGGTCGGAAAGGTATGGTAGGATTGTAAGCCTTTGCTTGCTCCAGCCAGAATCCTGTTGCTCTCCAGGGTAGATTTTCCGATCACCAAAGCAAGGCGTCAGGAGAGCTGCCTCATACAGCTGAAAGTATAGAATAAGTCATCATATTAATTCTGCAAGGACAGACATCAGATGGTGTTTCTGTGCTGCTTTTTTTCATTTCCAGTAATAGATGCAGTGACACACTGGTGTACAGTTCCACAGCCTCTAAAACCTCGCCAGGGATATCCATTTTATAGAAATGTAATGCTATTCAATGGAATTCACCCTGCAGGGCTAGAAACCCCAGCAAGAAAGGCTCCAGGGCTGCTGGCACTTTTCACTTTGCCACTGTTATATGCAAATAGCAGAGGAGCAACTGACACACCCAGTTCCCCTCGCCTCCTTACCTGGAGAGTCATTTCAGCAGCATATTTTTTGTGCACATGTAGTCTCTCTTCAGGGCATGTCACACCTACACTAGGTAGCTTTTGAGTACATTTCCTTTCATGTGCCTGTGCACGTGGAAAAGTAGCTGCAACTCTTGAAAAGTTAACGTCAACTGGCCTTGCGTTGCTCTTAGGATCTGAGGCAAGAAGTCAGTCCTTCTGGACAAAGACTGATGCTGCTGGTTTTTTTGGCACTGAGCACTTAACCAGGAGATTCATTGAAAAACTCATAATGAAAAGAGACAAGTAATTTTAATAATGGAAACTTCCCACAAAGAGTGTTAATGCCCTTTAATGGGAGCCTGCTGGGAGGAACTGGAAGGAGATCCAGCTGCATCTTAGCTTTGGTACAGTAATCATTGTGACACCAGGCAAAATACATAACGAAAGCATTGATACAATAGGCAAATAGGAGCTTCATGTCATATTAGAGCCTTGAATGGATCACACACTGTCACTGGGGGTGCTACACTGCAACATACACATGACACAATATGGTATTTTGCTAATCTCTTAAGATAATGCAGAGCTTATGCCTGCAGTCTGTATTGTAGGGGTATTAGCCACGTAAATCTCCACAATGCCTTTTGAAGAACTGCAATTTCTGAATTGAAAAGCATTCTGTTTCATCGTGTGTGCGTGTTTTGCTGGCCCTGTATACTCTGAACCAGCATTGATATTTGGATTTGCAGAGTGTGTTGTTTGGCACTTTTCAAGCATATTTGCAAACACATCAAAAGTGATTGAGGAAAGAACTATATCCGTCCCAGGTGACTCCTCTGATTCGCAGCCAAATCCCAGAGCCTCTGCTCCATCCTCTTCCTCCTCTCTTCTGTTCTCCAAACTGCTGAACATATCCATGTGCTGAGCATCTTATCCTCTTTGGGCTTTCATCATTTAGTCTCCACCCACTTCTCCTACTATCTGTCTGGCTATTCTTTCACTGGAGCACAGGATCTGGTCCAAGAGGTGAATATAACTGAACTGCTCGGTAATAACAACCATATTGTAATTAAATTTAATACTCTTGTAGGGGGAAAAATGCCAAAGAAAGACACCACAGTAGCATTTAGCTTCAAAAAGAGGAACTACCTGAAAATGAGGAAGCTAGTTAAACAAATTAAAGGGAACAGTCACAAGGGTGAAGTGTCTGCAAACGGCACGGATGCTATTTAAAAACGCCAACTGTATACCCCAAATAGAAAAGGGGGGGGGAGTGGCCAAAAAAATGCAACCATGACTAAACTGAATAAAAGAGGCAGTTAGAGGCAAAAAGACATCCTTGAAAAATTGGAAGTCAAATTGTAGTGAGGTAAATGGAAAGGAGCATAAACTACCTAAAAACAAAAACTAACAGCATTTTTTTAAAAAGGACATTAGAAACAGGAAGCCTCCCAAACAGTACCAGGAAAATTGGTTGAAACTATAGTAAACAATGAAATGATCAGACTGTGACGGGGTGAACTGTCCCCGCACTGGAGCAGAAGGGGTTAAGGCAGCACTCTTAGCATGTCCCCTGGACATGCTCCACCTGTTGCTGCAGTATAAAAGGGAGCAGCCTAACTCAGTCTGGGCTGACTGCCAAGGGGGAAGGATACTTGGTAGAGGCTCTAGCCCAGGGGCCATTACAGTCCTTACCTATGGGAGCTGAAGAGCCCAAGACCTATATCAGAGGCCTGCCGTCATCAGAACCCCATGGAGCATCCTGTGCTGAGGAGCCTGGAGGCCTTGATGCCCGATGTACTGCTGCTGCAGGAAAGCCAGTAGAAAGTGACCCAGGGAGGGTGAGCAAATGGTACCTTCCACCCTCATGAGGTCAGCGTTTTTCGGTGGGATTCCCTGCTGACCCAGTGGTGGACCATCTGCCACTGTTAGGGCTCTGGGTCGGGGCCTGGTGGAGTTGGGCAGACCCAGGCCCCCCTACTGGCCACTAGACTTCACTACACTGCATTCAAGGATTGGTCTAGGTACACTTGGTCCTACCTCAGCGCAGGGGCCTAGAGTAGATGGCCTCTCAAAGTTCCTTCCAGCCCTGCTTTTCTATGATTCCATGAGATTCTCAGTAATCTCATGACTCCAAGAGCTGAGGCTTTATGGGAAACACCAAGTATCGTGAGAGTTGGCAACATTGGTGTCTATATGAATGTGGTGATGTCACATGACTATTGGAGTAATTGCACTAATGTCTGTGCTAAATCTCTGAGCATGCTCTGGGTGAAATGGATATTTCTGGAGTCTTGAGCCATCTCCAGTTGAGCCAAATGCTCCTGCAGTTAATTGAAGCACTGCCATCCCTCCTGGCAGGCCTGACTCCTAAGAGCTTGACTAAATATTGCAAGAACCACATCCTGAATCAACACTACCACCTCTTGGGAGCCCCCTGGAGCCTCTTACCCGGGTACTGATCAAGCTCAGTCTCGTTTAGATTGTGACTTTGGACAAGGTCGTAGTGTTTCATTAGCAATCAGCGATGTGACACGCAGGTAGAGTAGTAGGAAAGAGATCTTTGCTGAATTTGCAGAAAGGCCAGTATTGCATGCTCAGGCTTTGGAGTTTGTGACTTGCATTCCTGGGCTCCGGGTGTTACACTAACAGCAGTGGCTCCAGGTACCAGTGCTCCAAGTGCGTGCCTGGGGCGGCAAGCCGCGTGGGGCGCACTGTTGGTTCCTGCGAGGGCAGCATCAGGCTACCTTCGGCGGCATGCCTGCGGGACGTCCACGGATTTGGCAGCAATTCAGTGGCGGGTATGCCGAATCCGCAGGACCAGGGACCTCCTGCAGGCATGCCGCTGAAGGCAGCCTGCCTGCCGTGCTTGGGACGGCAAAAAAGCTAGAGCCGCTCCTGTATACTAAACTAGGTGTCCTCTTCCTGGTGTCTGTGGCATTGTGTTTATTGACACAGTTGCCAGGCACTGGAAAGGCTCGTGCTGCAGCATGAATGCCCATAAATTGGCTCAAGAAATTATTTCACTGTCCAAATATCAACAAAAGCTTCTTGTCATGAAGTTGATCCCTTTTCTTTCTTCCCCATTCACTGAAGTTGTCATTTTTCCATTGTGACATCATGATTTGTTGCCAAGGAAACCAAACTGTCAGGATGAGAGTGTTCTCTCTAACTGATGCATCTTCCACTGCTTGGTTGGGCTCTGTGGCGCTAGACACCTGGTTTGGGAGTTGTCCTGTGAGAAGAATGAGGGAAAGAGTCTAGTGACGCTAGGCCAGGCAGCTGGAGTTCAAAGATTTTGTGCTTGGTTCTGGGGGCAGGGACAATTGCCAGAGAAGTCTGAGCTACTGGACAACTCAAGAACGAAATGGCTTCTCAGGTCTCTCAGCTGGAAGGAGGAGAGTGGCCCTTTGTGGCCAATCAGAAAGGAGAGAAGCAGTTCTAACTGTTGTGTGACTATCCTCCGAAGAGGCACATTGAGGTGAAAGATCCCTGGGAGTTACTATATAAGGTGATTTATTTTTTTTCCCTCACTCGGAATATTTGAGGAGGAACCACAGCCCAGATTCTGGGAGAGGTGAAGGGCAGCAGTTTAGTGCATGTAATGACAGCACACAGGAGGAGCCAGATACAGAGAGAAATGGAGTTGAAGTGAATGCCTGTTCCCTAGGAGAGCGGGGTCCCTTTTGGAAGCTAGTGAATATTTATGATGTTTCTCTCCAGCAGCCCAAGCCCAAATGAACCCGGACCACACATCCTGCTTGCAGCTGCCTCACTCTCAGCCATTGCAATTTAGTGCAGTCCCTGCCCAGACCCCCACAGCCTTTTGTAACCATTCTCAGAGCTCTTGTACCTGAGCTGACAAATCTTCCTCCAGGCACAGAGTTTAATATAACTGACTCTCTACAGGGAAATAGCAGCTCAGAGGGCAGATTAAAAGCAACCAGCTGTGTGAGCGCCATGCAGCTCATCTGACTGGTTACCTCCCCTCCTAAACCCCATTCCAGTTTTAACCCTTTAGATACTGCAGAGCTTTCTCTCTCTCTCTCTCTCTCTCTCATGCATGCATTTATTCTGCTGATATCACTCGACTGAGTCTATGTGAACTGCATATACTCCATGCCCTAACCATTCATTTGGTCTGCAGTCTTGCGAAATGCCACTGTGTTAGGTGCTGTCTACACACAGGGTAAGAGACCACAAACCACACAGCTTGTGGCTTGCTCAGAAAAAAGGGTGGGGAAACACAGTTGTTGTTATCTCCATTTTACAGAAGAGGAATTGAAGCACAAGTTAAGTGTGTTGCCTGAGGTCACACAGGGAGTACGTTGCAGTGCTGGAACTGAGCACAGATCTCCTGAGTCCCAGTCCAGTACTTTATCCATGAGGACTCCCTGTCTCTAAGATGACTAGGAAGAGGCATGTCTGTTCGTCAAGGAAATGGGAGAACAGTGGGAAATGACAATGTGTCATCCTCATAGACTCCAGTCAGGCCGTGTCTCTGTGAGTGAAAGTTGCCACCCCAGCAGGCCTGGCAGCTGCCAGTAAATGCACCACAAATTACAATTAGACATTTTTACGGAAGGACTTTAAAGATTGTTGCCATGGAAACAGCTTTAAACAGCTAGTTTAACGATGGGTGGATGGAGAGAGAGAGGAAGATAGATGCTGAGAGAACATTTTAGGCTTGAAGACATAGCAGCTGGTAAAGTAACTGAGCATGGAGGTTATAGAGGGCACTAGATCAACTGTATGGCTCCTGGCAGCTTGTGCTGATGGAAGGACTACATGAGGAAAGGAGCAGTGTGGGATTGATTTTTGCACCTTAGTTTAAATGACTGAGGTACAGTCCTGGAACCTTCAACTTAAACACAAATTTAATTGCGAATATATGTTTAGTGAGAGGGGTTCTCTCAAGTCCAGATTGGTTTAATAATAACAAACCTCATATAAATCACTTGATTGTTTGCATTGATTAAGAGCAGGGATTCTCAAACTGGAGGTTGGGACCCCTCAGGGTGTCACGAGATTATTACATGTGGGGTCGCGAGCTGTCAGCCTCCACCCCAAACCCCGCTTTGCCTCCATTATTTATAATGGTGTTAAATATGAAAACAAGTGTTTTTAATTTATAAGGGGGGGGTCAGAGGCTTGCTATGTGAAAGGGGTCACCATTACAATAGTTTGAGAACCACTGCTTAAGAGTAAAGATGACACATATACAGAGAGACATGCAGTTCCCAACACCTATGCAGAAACTGTCCTGTAGTTTGCTGACAGTCTGCATTCAGACTCCAAATGGTCTCTCTTTCATCCTGTTTGCTCAGGGCAATTATACCCTTATTACTCTTTATTGCATATCATTCCAACTCTTATCCACTTCCTCATTTTAGTATATGCTACTTATCATAGGTTATTTTCTAAGTCCTCTGTTCCCTTGCAGCTTTGCCGCTGCCTCGATATCATCTAGTTAGTCATTGCATATTCCGTTTTGCGGGGTTATGTTGTTAAGACACTAACAACTGAGTCTGCCACATTCTGAGATGATATGGTCCTCTGAGATGGTATGCCAAATTCACAGGTTCCAGCAAGAAACATACAGCCAAAGCACAAGCTGCCAAGCAGATGGATAAATAGCTCAGTGGTCACATGATTTGTTCAGTTCTTCATACCTTTGACACATATTTGTGGTTAATATTCCTATATCTGCTGCAGCAATTTCTAAAGGTTATTACTTAAAAAAATTCCATTCCTTAAAGTTAGCTTAACTGCAGAGCATCATGGGACTCTCCGCCCCCCTGCAAGCCTTAAATTCTTTCTTTGATCTGTTTAAAGTGTCAACAGAAAGTAAAGTGAGTAATGGCAAATCCATCACCAGTGTGGCTAATAGCCCTGTCCCAGCACTGCCATCCCTTCCAGAGCAGGATAATCATTAGTATTGTCAAAAGTATTTGCCCAAATGAATAAGAGCCAATCATGTATCAGGTGCATGTGGCTGATAGTGTTTATGGGGCATATTCTCAGTATTCATCATCCATGCAATATACTGTGGCTCTCCCCTTTTACCCTTTCATCCAGCAATCTCCAAGCACTTCACAAACACTAGTCGGCCTTTGGCTGTTTCTTTGAAGGAAGTCAATAGTCTCCTCTCCATTTGTGCAGATGGGGCACAGTTAAGGGGAAGCCCAATGTCCCGCACCAAGCCAGTGACAGAGACCGGATTAGAACCCAGGAATCCTGAGTCCCATTGCTCTGGTCCGTTGACTAGATATCACTCTGTCTAGTTTAAAAGGGCAGACTCATAAACATAGTGCCAAATCCACCTTTAATTGTAATTTGGTTGCAACAACCAACAATTGACTGCAGTAGGTTTGTCCAGTGGCATCTCTTTTTATTAGTCCTGTCTGACCTCATTGCTAGAGAGAAGGGCGACAGAAAGAGCTACTGAAACCCCAGGGATGAACTTGGTAAAACAGCTGATTTTTAGAAAGTTTTCTGCTTCTTCATGTGCCGTGTTCCCCTCCCCCCTCATTTTGCCTTTAATCTGATATTTTAATGGAAACGTTTCTAGCCTGAGATTCGCTTCCTGCTGTTTATTCCTTGTGTGATTTCACAACGCTCTGCTTGGGACCTCGGTGCTGGTTGCCATTTAAATAGCTGTGATGGCATACAGAGAAGCTTACTTACGTTGACCATGCTGCGGGACCTGGTGAATATAGCTGGTTGGGAATTTTTGGACTAAACAGTTTTTCATGAGAAAAGGCTGTTTCATCAAACCGCAAACTTGTCCCACAACAGGGGATTTTATCAGAAGGGTTTCTCAGGTCCAAGATGGAATTTCTGCTCAAAACCAGAGAGAAAGCACATGCATGAGCAGGTACTTGCCATCCTAAATCAGGCAGAGCGAGGCCTTGAACTTGGTTTTCCCATTTCTCACCTGAGTGCCATGACCACCGGTTCCAGGGTGAGTGGGGTGTTTCTCACTCGCTCTCCTCTTTTTCTCTGGTTTTTCATGACAAATTTTGAAAGGTCTCAGTTTCATCCCAGTGAAGAATGGGAAATGTTTAGAAATCATAAAAATTCTTGTGGGATGAAAAATCCACTTCCTGTCCAGCTCTACAGGTGAGCTCCAGAGACAGACAGGGTTCAGCTCTGTTCTCAGATACAGCAGCATAATGCTAGAGTCAATCCATGGAAGTCAATTACATTATACATCGTCCCTGGGAAATTCAAGATGAAATTCTACCCTTGTCTCTCTGCACTTCATGAAGTCAGTGGGGTGTCTTTACACTAGTATAATTCACAACAGGATTTGCTCCTCTGTCTTCATCCAAGTTTCCCAGTCTAAAAGTCTGGGGCAGTTTGCTAAAGAGTCTGTAATAATGGAATTCAGATCTGGGTTTAGATGCAGATTTCAAACTCCGCTCTACTCAGATTCCATTTGGTTCCTTTTCTGCTCATTAGTAAGAAAAAATTTAAAAGGTGAAGAGATGAGAGAGATGCCCAGAAAATAAACATGTCAGCACATCCCAACACAACTTGCTGTTCTAGGCAGGGAGGCACTCATGGCTCTTCCAAACAAGTTGCTGTATTTAGAGCAATGGGATGTGGGTGCTTCCCTTTTCTAAGAGTCTGATAATGGCATTTCACGCTGACATGGCAGCTTTTGCAAACAGGTCTTAGGTGTTTAACAAAGGAGGATCAGGGTTATTGTCCCCATTTTACAGGCAGGGATACTGAGGCTCAGAGACATGGCCTGGTTTTTGCGTGGGTGCTCAGCCACCCACAATTCCCCTTGCAGTGACTTGACAAGGGGCTATACAGTGAATTTGTAGCAGAGTCAAGGATTAGATCCAGGGTTTCCTGGTTCCCAGTTCTGAATCCTAATCCCATGAGAGGGATTCCCCCCCACTCCGTGCTGCACGCTGCCTGTGAGATAAATAAGAATTGTTACATGTCTCCTCCACAAGCCCCATCGCCTTTTCTGAAGAGTCAGCCTCCTCCAAACCTGGATCCTTCATGCCTCAGCCCCAGCAGTCAGGCCTGGAGTAATTGAGCAGCAGGCTGGGATCCAGCAAGACAGCTCAGCATGAGTCTGCAGCAGATGGCTTCTTAGTGATAAGAGGTTTTTCCAAGACTCTGGTCCCCCTGCTTTTCCTTTTCCTGGCAGGGAAGCATACACATTTTTTAAAAGTGCCTGTTGCAGGCTATGGTTTGCTGGCCAGCATGTAACAATATCTCAGTCACAGAGAGCCACTGGGCCATCAGTGGGCACTATGGAGCCATTGGCTCGCATGGCTGGTCTAATCTCCCAGCCTGACGGTTGCCAGTGTTTTCAGCTTGGTGTTATGTAGACACCATGTTCCAATCAAATGGCTATTCAACTATGCAAATCCTGGTAGGAAAGACACAATGTAAATTGTTTGTTCATTCTCCTCCCAGCCCCCAAAGCCATAAATTATTAATTTTTGGATGAGGTGGTGTGATCTCAGCAGTGGCATGCTTTTCACCAGCAGTGGGGTTGATTATAACTTGTGTAGGGTTTTCCTGCAGGGAGAGAGGGATTTGTATCATCCAGTTTCAAATCACCATGCCTAAAGACTAGGAGACCTTCGAACTGAACAAGCCATGTGACCACTGAGCTATTTATCCATCTGCTTGGCAGTGTGTGCTTTGGCTAGATGTTTCTTGCTGGAACCTGTGAATTTGGCATATCATCTCAGAGGACCATATCATCTCAGAATGTGGCAGACTCAGTCCTTAGTGTCTTAATATTTTAAAGGACTTCCCCACTGGGGAGGAGGTATGGTAGTCAGCATGTGTCAGTCCTCCTCTTGGATGCTCTGATAGCGTGAAACTTTGGGGCTGCTTCTGCTCTCAACCCCAGTATGCATTGGGGGAGCTCCACTGTAACCAAAGGGTGAATTTCAAACGAATGATTTTAGAGGCACAAGTCCCATTTCAACTGGATGTGTGATCTGGAGTCACTTAGAATTAGATGCTTTTGAAAATCACATCCAAAGTGTGTGCGTGCTATGTTTTTTTTTAAATTCACACACAATTTTGTCCCTGAGTCAGTGAAGAAAGGAAGACAGAAAGAAGCATGTGTGTGACAAATGATAGTCATTTCACTTAATGCACTTCTGAAAGGAGCTCAGATACCATGGTGATGAGCAGTACAGGAATCTGACTAGAATAGAAGAGTCCTGTGGCACCTTATTGACTAACAGACGTATTGGAGCATAAGCTTTCGTGGGTGAATACCCAGTTTGTCAGACGTATGTGGGTATACATTCATCTGACGAAGTGGGTATTCACCCGCAAAAGCTCATGCTTCAATACGTCTGTTAGTCTACAAGGTGCCACAGGACTCTTTGTCACTTTTTACAGACCCAAACTAACACGGCTACCCCTCTGATACTAGAATAGAAGAGTGGTCATTGTAAATCAGATCAGATCTAGCTTCTGTCTCTAAATAAATATGCAATATTTACCGATCATACTCCTAAAAACTATCAGCTCCCCTATTTTGACAGATGTAATATTGAATTTGGGGTTGTGGGAAAATGGGAAGTCATCGATGGTCAATAATTTTAAATTGTTTGTTTTGGGGAACATGAGTTATACCGTCACTATATAAACATAAAGACCCTGATTCTCCTCTCACACCTGTACAGATCAGGAGTAACTTCACTGAAGTCAATAGAACTATACTAGTATAAGTCAGATCAGAATCCATAGGCAAAACTTTTACACAGCCTTAGCATCTTCAATCCGGTTCAGATTTCCAAAGAGCTCTGCTCCCTTCCAAGCATTTAGTGGTCAGATTTCAGAAGAACAACTCACACTGGGTGCAGGTTGCATGCTGGGCACTTTTGGATATCTAGCTCCAAGTGTCTGTGTGTAGGGCAGGCTTAAAAGTAATAGTGGAGTACCTTTTTGTTTGGTTTTGTTTTTCTGTAGTCCAGGGTGTATTTTTGCTCATCTCTGATTCAGTGGGAGACACATGTTGAAAGACAATTTCTTTCTAAATCTCTTTCCCTTTCCCCAAAGTTCAGTAGAGTCATAAAGTCAATGGAATGACACAAAGTATATCAGCTGACGATCTGGAAAGGTTTTTTTTTATTATTTGTCATTGTTATTGTGGAAGCACCCAGAGACCAGGGTCCAATTGCACCGTGTGCTGTACATACAAAGATCAATGTCCCTGCTCCAAAAATCTTGCAGTCTAAGCTTAAGACAAAAGGCAACATCTGAATCCAACAGCCAGGTGGGAAGAGAGCAAGGTAATAGTGAGACAATTGTGATCAGCCTGTGAAGTTGCCGTTTCACCATGCCAGCTCCCAGTTCTTCCGCGTTTCCTAGCTGGAAGTCTCACTGTTTCTCATAGTGTGTGGAAGTAATGTTGCAGTGAGATGTAGAAAGAGCCTCGGCTTTAACTCGTGCTCCCTCACGTTGGTTGTGAGCATTCCTTGCCTTATGTCTCCTGTGTGCAAACATTGATTCTGCATTTGGTTTCTAGACTGCCTGTGCTTTTGCATATTCAGCTGTAGTGCCATAACCTGTCATCTGCCTGTCTTTTTTCCAGATCCGAGCAGATGGCCCCCCCCATGGTGGAATTCAGTATGAAATGGTCCCAGTATTCAAGGATGGGAGCCCTATCCTTCGAGACATGGCCTTCTCCATCGACCAGAAGTATCTGTATGTCATGTCAGAAAGACAGGTAAGCAGTGCTCTTCCACACCTCCGTGGCTGCAGCTTTACTCCTGTGCACTGTACCTGAGCCACAGTTCAGGGGTCAGTACAGGTAGGTACAGTGCCAAAGGAGGCTTAACTGACTAGAGACAGCCATTTGTGCATGAGGGGTGCAAGAACTTCCCTGCATGCTAGCACGCTATTGTCTGTAAGAAATGGACATTGGGCTGAGTTGCCTTCAGTGAAATATGGTTTGGGGATTTGGATCATAGTCTGCTAGGAAAGTATGTCCCAAGCACAAGACTCACCCATTCATTCCCCTCAGCAAGTTTGACAGGAGTCTGATTTTGCATAGCTTTGCTGGAATGCCCGTTATGATTTTTTTTGTTTTCTGGATTTAGTGAGATGGGGGGGGGGGTTGTTTTTTTTTTAAATGCTTTGGAAAGTGAGTAATTGTTGCAAACAGGGCTGGAACCAGGACATGATACAGGCAGATGCTGTGCAAGCAAGATCTTCCAATGCAACTAAGTGTTCAGTTACATCATCCCATGCTATACTAGTCCTGAGCTCTGTGAATTACCCCAGTCTGGGCTTTTGGCTACTCCTTTGATTCTAGTCTCAGGCATGTGTGCACATATACTGGGAAAGGTGGTCTAGTGGATAGAGCACTGGACTGACATTCAGGAGAACTGCTGCCTATTCCTGGCTCTGCAACAGGCTTCCTGCGTGATCATGGGCAAGTCACTTAGTCTGTACCTCAGTTCCCGCTCTCTAAAATAGGGATACTTTCCTATCTTACGGGGGTATTGTGAGGCTATATCTATTAATGATTGTTTCTTACGCAGTGAGGGTCATCTAAGTACTTAGTTAGATACACACACAGTCCTTTATCTACATTCTTAGAGCTCTGCTAATGCACTTTAGTCCTGACTTGCATCTTCCCAGGCTCTCAGTTCTGTCCGTTCTCCTCAGTCCTGACCTACCCTACCCTCTGGAACAGAAAAAGCTGCTTGTGATAAATCAGGCAGCAATTTCTTGGAGACTGTTCCATGCCACAGCAGACTAGCCTGACAAAGTTAAAACTCATCTCACTTGTGAGCCCAGATCAGAGGTCAGGCTATTAACTCACTCCAAACCAAAGTGAGATTTCAAGTAGAGCTACGGAGAGAGAAAGTCAGCGACTGAGTCATTGCTCCTGGCTGTGTCAGCTCCTCTAAGATTCCCCAATATTTACCGTCTGCAGGGCCTTTCCTCTGAACCTGTTTATGAGCATGATAAACTGCCCCTCTGAAAACAGGAACCAGACTGTACAAAGCAAAACTAAAATGATTGACACCAATTTATGGCCTGCAGTCCACTGGACTCTGTTGCTTAAGGGAGCCAACACAGTGTTAATAATACAGGACCTCAACTGTAACAGAGCTGTATGAGCCATTCCTCTCTGAGATGAAGAAACACAAGCGGTCCCATCCGCTAAGCCAGGCTCTTGGGTTCACTGACTCTGTTAAGCATTTTAGTGGCCATCACTCACAAAGATATAATACAAATTAATACAGCTGGTGCTTTTGTGATTGGGGGAGGGTGGGAGGTTACATCTGAAGAGGTCTAGATGTCAATGGATTTTTCCATGTTAAGTTAACCCCTTAGTCACTATGAGGCACAGTACTGAATGTGGAGCTTTCTGTACCTGTTAGCACAGAAATGCCCCGCCCCCGCAAATCCACCCTGCTTGAAAAGGTGGCAATGAAAGACTCATTACCATAAGTAGGGCTGGGAGCTTGTCTCAGATTTATGACACAAGGTGTGTTCTTGTTTTAATATTGCAGAGCACCCGAAGGCCCTAATCTATTTTCTGTGGTGAACAGGAAGTCAGTCTGAGTCCCGTACCGTTAGAGCAGGGGATGCCTACAGCCTCCGCAATTAGAAGGAAGGGCACCTGAGTTTCCTTCGCTGCTAAATTCCTTCTAACCTCCTCAGCCTCCTCCTGGAATTATTCAGGGCTCAGTCTCAGCCTGACATCTGAATGGCACAGCTAGAAGGTGGTTGTACTAGGGATCACAATCTCATAGTTATCACTTGGGACCAGAGCAACTTAGAGGCGTCAAGTTACTTGTCAGAATGTATTTTTTTTTTTCTCAAATCATGGCAGCAGCCCACCATGTTGTAATGTGCCTATGAAATTCCCCAACAAGAAGGAGAGTGGGAGGTATTACAAAAGGTCTTGAGGTTGCAAAACAGTAACAAATGTATAATCGCCTACGTGCTTCGTGCTATCCTACACCATGTTGCACAGCATGGCCGCTAAGAGCTCCTCAGTGATCGAACCTAGATCCTCCTACAGTAAAAACACAGGCCACTTCCACTTGAATTAAAGGTGAATATCCTTTAGCTGTTTGCATTATAGAGCCTATGATACATATGTGAGCCACTCTGGGTCCATCCACTACAAAGCAGTGACACAATAGGCAGGGTTGCTTAGTGGACAGAGCACTGGACTGGGATTCAAAAGACCTGGGTTCTGTTCCTGGCTCTGCCACTGACCTGTTGAGTGACCGTGGGTAAGCTGCTTCCTCTCAGTGTGCCTCATTTTCCCCATCTGTAAAATGGGGATAATGTTACTGACCTCCCCTGTAAAGTGGTTTAAGATCTACGGATGAAAAGTGTTGAATACAAGCTAGATAGTAGTATTATAGTCACGCTAGCTCGTTCATTGTCATTTGCAGAAGATCTATGACTCATGTCAGAGCAGAGGAGGCGGCGGGTGGAAAATATACTCTCTAGCTGGAACGTTATTTAATACCAGAGAATAAATGGTTTATATAAGGAGTAGGGCCCTAAAAAGAACACCTCTGTCGTTAATTAAGTCATCTGATTATAGCAACTTAGTAAGAGAAACTACTATAAGAGCTACAAATTTAGGACTTCTTCCCAGAATGCACCAGGCCACTGGATTAGACAATTTCTTTAGTTTATTTTACTTGGCATTGAGTCCGTGACGTTATGCCCAGGCAGAGAAACTAAACATTGCAAGGAGCTGTGTGACTTTTCTAAAATCGAATGCCTGAGTTTAAAACGTGGATGCTGCCATAGTTTTCCTGGGGAGGGGGCCACATTCTCTCTCACACACCCATAGAAGGGAGAAAAAACAACTTGAGTTTGAAATAGGTTTCCAAGGGAAATCCAGCAGGGATGCCTTCAACTCATCTCTTATGAGGCGAGAGGGCCTAAATATTCATCAAAGTTGCTAATTTGCTTAATTGTGAAGCAAAATGATGTGGAGAGAATTAGTAAATAATGAAACATACCTGGAGTGTAAATTCCATTGTGAGCTGTGGATGTATGTGCATTGCACTGGCAATGGCTGCTGTGTCTCCTGTGTTAGTAATCCACAAATGATAGACACCTGCTGCGTTCCCAATTACTTACCTGACTTAGGCCCAGATCCCCAAGGTATTTAGTCTCCTAATTTACATGGGGGTGGGAGAGGGGGGTTGAGCCCTTACGTCTTTAGCCTAGGTGGTAAAGGTCTGTGATTTGGAGTTAGAGATCATAGGGCATCATTCTATATGGAATTCTCCAGCAGTCTTTCTCCTTACGACCCTGCATCCCTATATCCTGGTGATGTGATAGTTCAGCAAAATATGCGGGGTAGTATTTTTTTCCCCTTGAATCCTGTGCAGAAAAGGTGCCCAGTGATTTAAAAGGGGTCAGTACTGCGAAAAGCAGAAAGGCCCATCAATTGCAGAAGTTGTGAGGCTGTAAATAGTGGGAAATGCCTTTAAAAGAACTGAAAACGCACAATAAAAATGTCTTTAAAGGTCTTGAGTCCCAGAGGAAATTTCTCTCTGTTTTCTACTCAAGTTAAAGGGACACGGACAGGTAGTTTAACCTTGAAGTAGAGCTGCCAGAAATTAATTATTAATTGGTGGGGAAGATCATCCAGATTCTGTGATGCATGTTACTCTTTCCCCTTTTAAACAGATATTTAGCATCTCTGTAACCAGCTTTTTAAACCCCACCATTTTTGTAGGGTCTACCAAAACACATGCACTCCCCTGCTTGTTTAGCTGTGTCTCTTCACCAACACCATTGATGATACTAGTGAAAACTAGGAGGTGAAATAAAAGGATCTGCGTTGGGTTGGTATTACACAGAATCAAGAAGCCATATCCAAGTGCGGCTATTTTCCAACAAAAAGCTCATCTGCTTGCACCTTTAAAGATGGCTGATATCAGGGTTATGCTTAAATGAATTGGAAAGAACAGGTGTCTAATCCAAGAGCCTGGAGTGCCATCGAGTGTATGGTGGTTCCACCGTCATGGTGGCTTTGGTCTCAATGTCCTACCCCCACACTTCCGAGTGGTGGCAGTTCACTTTAATTTAGCTACAATCCACATGTGCACCTTTCATGTTCTGTCAACAGCGTTTTCCAGTGCCGACTATTTGATTTCTCTCACGTCTTTTAACAGTAAAGGAGCAGCAATAACTACTCCATAGCCCAGTGTAAAGGCAAACAAGGAAAGAGAAACTCCATTTCCAGGGCTGTCTTCAGGGTACTGTCAAATGTATGCTTTAGAAATTATTATTAGGGTGTGTTACATGGGGTGTAGTCTTAGTCCTCTGTACACTTTGCGCTAAATAGCTCTTAGGTTGTAAGAGAAGTGTGTCTATAGCAGAAATTCAATCCCCCCAAAGTTCAGCACCATTCCACCAAACAACATCTTCGCTAACAGGCTGCACAGGACTTAAACAGCGCTAGGAGGCAAGCTGTATTAGCGTCGGGGGCCAGTACTGAAGTAACTCTGATAGTTGCAGATCAGGACTGAGATTCGTGGGCAGATATGCAATGTCCAAAGACTGGAATAGCAGAAGGTGCTGTAGGTCAGGGTTGAGATGCATTGGCAGAATTATGTGGTGTTTCAGGACTGGAATAGCCGGAGGTGTTGCAGATCAAGATTGAGATGCACTGGCACATCTGTGGTGAGGGAATGTCAGTTTTAGCTCTATGTCCAGCATAAACTGCCTCTCATTGTTCACAGGCACCTAAATTCAATTAGCAGGGTTTTTTTAATGAAATAAAATTCTGAATTTGAGGTCCTTGTTGCCGCTGGCCCTTCCGCCTGCTACACTGACCACTGCTGAAATCAGTGAGGCAGAAGGATGCACCTTGTACATTCAGCAGCATAGGCAGACGTGTTCCACCTTGGATGTGTCTGCAATGATTAAGCAGCAGTTAAGGGGTTAATGACACTGGGAAAGCAGCGCAGTCATAAATATCTGGGGGCTGCCACGAGCCTCTGAATTAAAGACTTCTCTTTCTAATAGTAAATCTATCATAAACCCAAGCCCAACAGTCTCTGCATGTGTAAGGAAGGCTCTGAGGTTTCCTCCTCTTCAGCGAGGATCTGACTGGGGTTTGCTGGGAACATCCTTAAAGTGATAGTTATAGTTAGTAAAGAGGCTTTATAAAAATGCAGTCCTGGAGCCTTAATTGTCCACCTGTCGTTAAGGAAATAGCCTTTTTATAAACAAAACAGAGTTTTTCAATTAAATTTACCCTGCAGGGCAAGAGAAATTTTATGACTGCAAGGTTGTAACCCCTTCTTACTCAATATGACTGCTCTCTGTCCGCCTTCAAGTCATAGCTGCATTTTTATAGACAGCAACTTTGACTGTGCCCCCACTTACGTCTGTGTAAATCATGAGCAGCTATTGAAATGAATGGACATAGACTGGTGTGAAACTGATGTAAGCATTGGGATAATCAGGTCCACAGATGCTCTAGTTCCTTTTAGTCATGCAGAGCTAATAATATCATTTCTATTACAGTAGCAAGTAGATCCCTGACCAAGAGCATGCTGGGTGCTGTACAAACACATAGCAAAAGATAATCCTTGGTCCAAGAAGCTTACAGTCTAGTTAGACGAGACTTGATGAGATATTTAAAAAAGGGAGGATCACAATACTGCAGTTGGTTGTAGGGGATAATCCTGAACTAGTCAGGGGAAATGGGGCTTACTAGGTCTTTTCTCTGTCTAATTTATATAAAAGCTGCCAGCTAAATTCTGACTGCAGAATCTTTGTAATTAGTAAGACAGGCTTCCTGTGTGACCTTTGGCAAGTCACTTAGCCTCCCTGTGCCTCGGTTTCACATCTGCACAAAGAGGATAATAGCCCTGCCCTGACACAGAGGGGTTACTGGATAAATGTATAAAAGATTGTGAAGCGCTTTCAGCTCTACTGATGAAAAAGTGCTCTGCAAGAACTAGGGGGTGGAGGTAGTGGTATTACTGTTATTAATTATTATTTATTAGTGATAGTCTGCCAGAGACCAGGTACAGTGTGGAACAGCAGCAGTTGGAAGGATCTTGACTTGTAAACAGAGAAAGATGAACAAGTCATAGCAAGTAATTTCTTTGGACTTCACCACCTCCTTCCTGTCTGTAAGCAGATTGTGATTTTTCTCCAGTTTATTTGTTCTTTGTTATTTTCTGAATAGTTTCTTTGAACAACTCTTGATTTGTAGCTTGTTCGTATTTTGTTTGGGTGCGTAGGTCACATGGTATATTCTTCTTCCCTGATTGGAGGAGTCTGACTTTTAGAATGAGATTTCTAGGAAGAATACTCGCCTTTACATGGATGCGTAGGTCACATGATATGTTCTTCTTCCCTGATTGGAGGAGTCTGACTTTTAGAATGAGATTTCTAGGAAGAATACTTCCCTTTACAAATCCAAAATTTATCTCCCATAAACATTCTTCAATATCCATGTAAACTTTGTTGCCTCCATGAACATTCCTGCCAGCAAGGACCTGGAGCTTCTAGGCACTACCTAAATAGAAATAAAAATCATCTGCTCGAGGGAGGACAAAATTCATTAATGACTGTAAGGCTCAGATATTTAGTGACAAGAATCATGGAAATGCCATAGATGGAGATACTCTCCTTTTCACACCATCCTGGAGTGCAAGTGGGTGTAAAACTCCATTAGGAGGGCTCCTTGGCACCACCAGGGTGGAGTAAAGGGACCTTCGTGTAAATGAGAGTCCGGCCTCTGCGGTTCCCAAATCCTGCCTCATTCTTACTTGACTGGGAATCACTGGTGGGTATCCCAATTTTACCTTTAGAAATAATTTAAAAGGGGGAGGACCAGCAGAACACATGAGTGATTTCTCATGGCTTATGTGACATTTTTATACCAGTTTGATGTAGTTCCGAGATTTTTATGCAGAATATTATGAGCAGAGCTGCACTCCCGCCCGTCACTTGGTGGGAGGTGGAAAAGATTAATGCCAGCCCCTATGGATTCCCCTCACGTCCCAACAAGAAGGGCAAGGCAGTCAAAGAAGAGAACGGACTGAGCCTCTTCCTGCCCATATAAATGATGGGCCTTCTCCCTCAGAGCCAGTGGGAGGCAGGTGAACTCTGCCATGGAAGAGCCAGGGAGGTGGAGAGATTGATTCTTGAAGGTTATTTGAGTGAAAGGGGTGGGGAGAGCTGTTTTATGTGCCTACAGAGATTTCCTCTCAACCTCATCTGAAGCTGTAATGGGTTACAGTATGCACATGCCAGGTAGGTTTGACCGGTAGCAGTTAATTAACATCTGCTCTAGGGGGCTTGTGTCAGGTCCCTTGTTCCACAATAGGCAGCTGTAAAAGGAAGAAGATTAGGGAGTAGGTGGTTTTCTAATCAGTACCCAGGTTTATTCTAATCTCTGTTCCTTTATAGTTTGCAGCCACAGACTGATTTCTTCCTTGCGTGCGCTCTCTCTTGCTCTGTCTCTCTCTGCCTGTCTCAGTGAGTGATGTCCAGACGCTTACCTTCAGTTACCTTAATCAAGGTGCATGCAAACTGGGCATGGAACTAAGAGACACGAACTCCCGGATTTTGTTCTCATCTCTGCCACTGGCTCACTGTGTGTGTTGTTGGGTCAGACACTTGACCTTTCCTTGCCTCAATTTCCCCATCCATAAACTGTGGAAAGTACTAGCTTACCAGGGTGCTCCAAGGATTAGTTAGTTTGCAGATGGCTTTAAAGACAGAAGGCACCATAGAAACACAAAAGCTATCATTAATCACAGCACAAAGCTGGAGTTCTGTCACTGAGCCACACTGACAGATGGACCAGTGCACGCATGAGGTGTATATATGTACGTACACGTGAGTGTATGAATTCGGGGTTAAAGGGCTAGTGAGCCTAACCCCCTATGCCACCCAACCTCCTCCCTACCATTGTAATGCCTACAGATCAGTTGCAATAGAATGTGGGGAGAGGATTGCAAACTCGCATAAGCAAGGTTACATCAGGTGATCGCTTACTTCCCTGTTTATTTGCAGAATAGAAATAAAACATAGTGCAACTGCACTATGCCCCATCAGGGCTTTATGTGAAGAAACAGTTTGTGTCTCTTCTGTTAGCTGTGAAATATTTGCTTAGCAAATATCCCATGTCAGGAGCTGCAGACTGGCAGGAGTCTCTGGGAATAATTTGTGGTATAACTCTCCATCCTGTAACTCCAAGACATATAGATCCTGTGAGTAGCTCTTTGCTTTGAACTGAGTGTTGGAGAGGAGGGCAGAAGATGCCTAGATGATTTAAAAGGGTTTGGAATTGGAGCGAGGACTGAAAAAAACAAGGAAGTAACATCAATCCTGGACAGAGAGGCCATAAATACTGAGGGTATCCTGAAGAAAACTGAGAAAACACAATAAAAATTCACAAGATTGATAAAAAATCTGGTGTCATAAAGGGGGAACAACAAACTGATTAAAATTTTAACTCTATTATCTGCTTGCTGAACAGGTACTTCGCTGGGTATAATCTTAGCAATGTTCAGCCCAGTAAAGCAGGGAAAGTGGCCTGGTTTGATTCAGATACACACACTCAGAATCTAGTTTACCTGAAGATTCACTGCTCCTCTCAAATTGAACCAAGCATCCAGTTTGCAAAGCTGCAGTTTCTGTGCTCATAAATGCTGGGTAAGGTAGGATTTATCATGTCTCATGTGCAGCTTGTCCAGCTGAGGCGGTTGGTTACAAACCCAAAATTCCACACAAGTTTGCCAAAAAGTCTGCGAGATAGGAGAGGGTGCTTCTTTTTCTTGCTAGGGTAGGGGTGGCCCCACATTGCTGGATAGGTTTGGGGGTCAAACTGCCTTTCTGACAGATATGGGCCAATTTTTGGTTAGGAGTGTAATCTGTGTCAAAACTCTCTGCATTTTGATCTAATGCCAATATTTTTCCCTACATGAAATTTCATCAAAATCAATATGGTTCTGCAAAAAAATTCCAAATGGCATTTCCTGGCAGAAAACTGTTTTGACGGAAAATTTTCTGACCAGCTGTAGAAATCAGTGTTCATGAGCGCACCTACAGGTGAGATACTAGAGCATTCTGGATGAACCACCTGTGGACCACACCCACCATATTTTGCATAGCTCTAGTCTCCAGGAGAAAAACACAGTTTTAATGAGAAAGAGTGAGATTTTCAAATGTGATTTAGGAGCACAAGTCCCATTGAAAGTCACTGGGCATTGAGCTCCTAAGTCATTTAAGTGCTTGTGAAAAATCTTACCCCAAATGCAAAGTAATGCTCTCCCTTGTGCTTAAAGCAGTCTACTAATGATGCTGAAGACCCCTTTTTCTTGTACCAGGAATAACTTCTAGTTAAAAAGCCTGTTGAAGTAGCCAGCTAGGCTTCCCATGGTACCATTATACCTTCCCACTTCACTTCCAGCCTTCCAGTTGGGTAGTAAACTCTGACCCACCTAAGGTCAAGTTGTGCTGGGGTGACAATTCACCGTGAGAAGTAGGTGGAGTCAGGGCATCTAACCTCTTGAACTCTTGCCACCTTTTTCACACATTAGCAGAAACATCCCAACAAAACATTTAGATTCTTTTCACTCTCCACATATTGTTGGTGTTGAGGTAAAGATTGGAGTGGGTCAGAAAAAGTGAAAATGTGAAAATAACATTTTGAAGTTGTTTCCATTTTGCATGTTTGTCACAACATTTTCATTCCAATTTTTTATCAACATTAGTCTGTGTGTATTTAAAAAAAAAAAATCTAAACCTTCAGAAAAAAGCATTTGGATGGTAGAAGTCATGAATCCTTTTTGTGAAAAATGAATCTTTTGGGTAAAAAACCAACAAACTTCCAGGAAGTGCTTCATTTTCTAAAAAGGCCATTTTTTTTGACCAGCTCTGTTAAACAAGAGTAAGGCAGTGATTCTTAGGCTGATCTATGGATAGCTGGTTGGTCATATGATGCTGTTTCCTCCTTATTTCCACATTAAAATGTCTAAAAATACTTCCCTATTTTTTAATTTTCTCCATAAATAACTGCTGAAGGTTGCTTTAAGGGTGCTATACAGCCACGAATGGGGAGGACAAGTGGGGGCAGGTGAGCAGGAGGTGTTGCTGGGTAACAGGAATGCAGCAACAGGAAATGGGAAAGGACAGATCTTCATAAAAGTGTCTCTAGTAGAGTGTGGTCTGCAGGATGAAAAGGGTGGAGACTCCTTGACTTAGGGGTGTGGCTCAGAGAGATGCTTTCAGCAGCACATTATTGGTATGTTCCCCGATGACCTTGTCACGTTAGACTACCTTCAGCCTAAATATCCAGCTTGTTTTTGTTTTCTGTAGACAATTAGAGATAATTAAAAAATCGAGCTAAAATTAATCTGAGGTCATTAAGAAAAGCTGCCTCACAAGCAGGATACGTTAACTAGCATTAATTGATCTTAAAAATACAAACAAACAAAAAAAACAGGATATTGTCTCATTCTTCTTCCTTGCTGACAGTCAATTTGTCATATATGCAGAGCAGTGGTTCTTAATTTATCCTTGTCTGGGTCAATTTCATGGTATTTCTAAGGCTCTGATCCTGCAAGGACTTATGCACATGAGGAGTATCATTGCTTTCACTGGTGCAAAGTTAAGTGTGTAAGTCTTTGCAGGATGAGTCCCTTATATGATGAGCTTTCATAGAACGGAAAGATGGCTAAAAATCATCCACCCCAGCATCAACATTCAGCATCAGATAGTCAGCAAGTTTATCTAAATATGGCATATTTTAAGCATTGTTCACACGATCCTTCCTTTTATGCATTTCCTACATTTGCTCTCAGAGTCTGATTTTTTTTCTTCCTTTCTTTTTGTGTATCTATTTTTCCCCTGCCAGTCACAGTCACAGAGCTCCCAGCATGCACTCGCCTCTGCATTTGCTTCCCTTTCCCATTTCTCCTACTCCTCAGACCTATTGTTTAATTTTCAGACAGGCAGCCACAGCCCTAAAATACTTCCAAAGCTCCCTCACTATACACATTTTTACACACATACATACACTCGTTCACAAAGCTTTAATACACAAGAATTTAACAAGGGGGATAAATGACAATTTCTTCATGGTGGGGAAAGGTTTAAAACCACTCTAGATGAGTTGTTCTCCATTACTAGCTTGTGTCATGCCCAGAATTGGTCTACCTGCTGGCAGTGCTTTGGTCTGTCTCTTTCTGTGCCGGAATGAGAACACGGAAACTTAATCCAATGTTATATATTTCAACTCAAACTGCCACTGCTGCTTTATTAATCTAGCTGCTTTTGATTGCAGATGGCAGGTCTCCTATTATCCATGGCTTAGTAAATATTGAATTTGCCTTGTGCCTTGGTTTCTGTACGTGCAATGTCGCTTTACCGGTGCAAAACTGAAGACTGACCAACATGCAAAATACTAGCCTCCAGCGCTTGTTTTTTGAAAGCAAATTGTGGCTACAAATACATTTTTCTCCATTTAAGATGCTAATATCCAGAGGCATGCATGCGGGATACTGGGAACCCTACTGATATATCAATCCAGGTCTTTCCACTTAACTCAAATGGTTTTAAATGTACAGAATGAACCTTTTTCTTTTTTTTTTTTTTTTTATCAGCATGGGAATCTGTTCTTGGCCTCTCCCAAGCTCAGGATGTTACAAAACAACTTTGCATACGTTATCTGCTTAGTCCAGTGATTGGAACAGAGGACTGGGAGTCACGGGACTCCTGGGTTCTATTTCCGGCTTAGCCAGTGACTTCCTGTGTGACCTCAAGCAGCTTGCAGCCTCTCTGTGCCTCAGTTTCTCCCTCTGTAAAAGGGATATGTTGTTACCTTTGCGTTTAAATGAATATGCTTTTGCTGTTCAGCGTTTTGATTGTTCCAGTGGGAATTAACTCTGTTTTGTGGGTATGCAGTGTTGTAGCCATGTTGGTCCCAGGATATTAGGGAGAGGTAATCTTATCTCACCTACCTCGTCTCTGTGTGGTGGGTGAACTCTGTGCACACAGAAGTGATGGCACCAGGGCTCTTGCCATCGCCTCCCACCCAACTCTGCCCCCCACTGCTATTTCTACCCTGGCCTACTCTCTTGCAATATGCATGGACTAGACAGAGACCACCCAGCTTGTTCTCATGTGTGACCTGAGCTAAGATTAATACTTGAGTCTACAGAGATGAAAGGGCTAGCAGCACGGTAACTCCCTGCACCCCTCAGCCTGCCTTTTATCCTCCTCAACTTCCAATCCAGTACTAATGTGCTAAAGCTACAAGTTGGGGCTGGTGTCTCTACTGTCTGAATGAAGCTGTTACGAATACTTTCCGCTACTAGCTTTTAATTGATTCTACACGCCTTGGGGAAATCCTGGTCCCACTGAAGGCAGTGGCAAAGCTGCCATTTACTTCAGTGCAGCCAGGGTTTTACCCCAAACATAATCAATCAGATAACCTAGAACCTTGGACCGCAATTTTCAAAAGTGGCTAGTGATTCTGGGTCTCGGACTTGAGACACCTTTATGGAGATAACTAAAATCACTCTGTGATTCTGAAAAATCTCAGCCTTAGTATTCAGAAAGTCGGGGGAGGCTCTTGGGGACCCCCTGGTTCCAGTTTGAAGGCAGGCAGCGAGACATTTCACCCTGGTATGAGAATAATGAGACAGGAAATCATATTCCCTAGTCGGATAATTACTTAAAGGCGAAATCTGAAATTTCACATTGTCCATTTCAGAAAGTGCTCAGCTATGAAATTTAAAAGCAAACCTCAAACTCCTCTTTCTCTATCAGGGCTCCCCTCCACCCCCATCCTGTGCTGCTGTAACAGAGGCTTCTCAGCAAATGAGTTTGGCAGCTACTCAGCCGGCGAGGAAGGGAATTGTTCACACTGGGCACTAACAGAAAAGAAACATAACTCACAATATGGAGAGAGGAGCTCTGAAATTGCACAAATTATTCTATTCTATACTTTAATTAGTTTGAATTAGCAATGGGAATAGATGCATAAAATGATCCAGTGAAGGGTGAAATGGAAAAAGGGATATGGTATAGAGTATCACTTTATTATTATGAAGTTTGCAGGAAGTAAATGTAGAAGGCACAGAGACTCTTCCCTTTCTGAGGCATTTTCCTCTGAACACAGACATGAGGATTTGTCAGGGATGGGTGGCAAGTCATTTCATGCAGTGCTAGCCATAGACATATGCTGTGCAAGTGGCAGCTTAGGGCCTTTAAGGTCCTGCCCTGACTCAAATTGGCATCTTACATCCATCCCACTTGGCAGCAGTACCAGAGTGGAAGAAAACTGCAACCCAGTCTACCACTTATCTTGCCCTGACAACATCTTAGTTCCCTGATCTTGTTTGGACTCCATCCAATACCAGCTTAGTATTACATGGCTGAAATGTATGGCTGAAAGGAGATTGAAAGGTCTGAAACCAATTCAGATCCATCTGAACTTTTTAAATAAAACTCTAAGCAAACTTTTCCTCTTGAGCTTCTGAAAAGTTTAGCAAAATGTGATTGATAGGCTGGTTTTAACTCCGTTCAGTCTCGGCACTTGCTGGTTGTCATCCAAATTGGAAGGAGAGAAACAAAGCAATAAGCACCATTTCCTGCAGTAATTCTGACATGAAGGAGGCAAGAAAATCTAGCCTGATTTCTAGCCTAAATTGCTAAGTAAATTTAACCCAGTGGGGCCCTAGAGCCCTCCTGTAGAATGAAGTTCTACGGGGAGAAGCAACCCCAAGTGACATCCTTCTTCCCCCAAATGGGCTGGGGATTCTGTTCTATTCAAGTTCTTATACTGCACCATTCCGCATAGTCCTAGATCTGGAACTATTCAATATTTTCTTTAATTACTTGGATAATGGAGTGGAGAGTATGCTTATAAAATATGCAGGTGATACCAAGCTGGGAGGGGTTGCAAGCACTTTGGAGAACAGGATTAGAATTCAAAACAGCCTTGACAAATTGGAGAATTGGTCAACAAGGTGAAATTCAATGAAGATGGAAGCAAAGTCCTGCTCTTAGGGAAGAAAAAAATCAAATGTACAACTACAAAATGGGGAATAACTGGCTAGGTGATAGTGCTGCTGAAAAGGATCTGGAGATTACAGTGGATTGCACATTTAATATGAGTCATCAGTGTGATGCAGCTGCAAAAAAGGCTAATACCATTCTGGGTTGTATTATCAGGAGTGTCGTATTTAAGACATCGGGTAATTGTCCTTCTCGACTCCGCACTGGTGTGCTGTGTCCAATTCTGGGTGCCGCACTTTAGCAAAGATATGGAGAAACAGGAGAGAGTCAACTGTTCTCCATGTCCACTGAAAGTAAGACAGGAGGTAATGGGCTTAATCTGCAGCCAGGGAGCTTTAGGTTAGATATGAGGAAAAACATTCTCACTAAAGATAGTTAAACTCTGAAATGGGCTTTTAAGGGAGGTTGTGGAGTCCCCATTAGTGGAGGTTTTTAAGAACAGCTTGGACAAACACCTGTCAGGGATGGTCTCAATTTACTAGGCATCTGGACTTGATGACTACTTGAGGTTCCTTTCAGGCCTACATTTCTATGATTCTGTAGTGCATGAATGCCTTCCAGGCATGCATCAAGCAATGTAACTAACATTTGTCCTGTATGGGTCTTTCCTCCTTGAATGAAAGGAGTGAGATTCTCTAACATGATCATTTTGTCACTCTGCATAATTGATTTTGGAATGTGGGTTCCAAAAGTAACTCTTACTAACATGAATGTGTCTGGTAAGTAACTCCTGCAAGCCCTGATAAGGAAATAGCACTCTAACAGAGTGGAGAGGGTGGCAAGAGGACCACATAGGGTGAATAGGATGAGAATATTTAAATAGTGATGGTATGAGCAGTTCTAATGCAAGAATACAACTGGAATTCAAAATAACAGAAACCCTGGACCCTCACCCATTTAGATTATAAACTTTTTGAGAAAGGGAATATCTCACTATGTGTATATACAGCATCTTGCGCTACAGGGCCATAATCTCAGCTGGGTCTTTTTATTGCTACTGTAACGCACACACACACAAATCATAATGGTGAGAATCCAGTTCCAGCCAGACTCTTTAAGCTTTTGAAATGTTCAGGGGAAAGTTTCTACAGGCTCCAGCTGGGCAATGAAATAGTTGACAAACCCCAGGAGAGGTGCCTGTGGCAGTGTTTCCAGTTGGTACTAAGTGTAAATGTTGGAGTTGGTTGGAAAATCGGGGTGGAAATTGTTTGTGAATTCCTCATCGCCACCATTTTCCCATCAAAACTTACTTTTTAATGGAAATTTGCAGATTAGCTCAAGATAATGTGCCAGAAATATGTGTGTGTGTAGAGCAGAGTGTGGGAATTCGGTTATGAGATCCCAAGGGCTTTGGATAGCTGAGCTCAGCGTCCAAACCTTTGGAGGTTTCTGTACTGAAGACCCAGAGGCTTTTGACATCGAACCATCTCTGTCCTAGGTTATAAATTCAGAGCAGCCCTGTGTCAAGGTCTCTCCTAAAGCAAGAATCTTTACTCACATAAGGAGTTGCTAGACCCCAAGCCCCAGAGCATCTCCGACATTCTTCAGGGGCTGTTAGATAACTCTGGCATCTCCGGGCTATCCTGATGGGGAAAAGCAGCTCCATTAATAATCTTCTATTTATTCTAGAAATTCAGGAATGTGCCAGGTAGACTAAACATTCTGGCTTCCCTTCTCCACCTCGAGGCTTTAGGGAGCAGGGGAGGGGGAAGGCATCATGCCAGTAACAGCAGTGCCCAGTGCTTAGTCAGAGGCTTTGAACCAGCCAAGTTTGTTAGTGTCCAGACGGAGCAGGAACACAGTGTTCAGCAGACCTGGAGGGTGAATGCATGTTGGGAAATAGGCAGAAGTCCCTTTGGAATTCCTGTGGGGACACACCCACATCCCCAGCTCCAAGCACTGGGGTTTTATACTCATTTTATCCTGAATGCTTTGGTGAGGTTCTACAGTGGTTAGAACAGGATGGCTGGAAATCAGGATTTCAGTATTCTGGTCTGGGCTCATGTGACTGCTCATTTAACTTCTCTGTGTCTCAGTTTATCCATCTATGAAAGAGAGAATGTGCTTGCCTGATTCATTTTTGTGTTGAGAGATCGAACTCTCTCCCCTCTATACGGTGTTGCGATGTGTTTCTGCAAGGTGGTATAGCTGAGCAAAGTACTGTCAGCCCCATCTAACTACTTAAATCACTATAGTATCTGAGTGTCTCATAGTCCCTCATGACTTTATTCTCACAATACCCCTGTGAGGTAAGGAGTGTTATAATATCTGTTTCACAGGTGGGGAATTGAGTCAAAGAGAGATGAAGTGACTTGCTCAAAGTTACGCAGGGAGTCTGTGTCAGAGCCAAGAATTCAACCCAGGTCTCCTGAGTCCCAGATCTGTGCCTTAACCACAAGAGGAACTTTCCTGTTTCTGTAACTTGTGGAAGTGACACACAGCAGTTTCTCGGTCTGGTAAAAATGTCTCATGGAATGTATATCCCTGTTCAGAGGGGGCTGAATCTTTCCAAGCCCACCAGCTTTAAACCAGCCAGCAGCTGGAGACTGGCAGTTCCACCACCTTTTCAAGCTTGGCTATTCTGCAGAAACAGAAATTGGAGGAACCTGATGATTCTATTTTTTTACTGCCAAACAAAAGGTTAAAAGGGAACAAGCATGCAGCAATAAGTGGCGGCGGGGGGCTGCGATGTAGCTGCGCAGCCTGGGGAAGACTTGGAAGATACTGAGTGTGACCAGGCTAAGAGACCCCTGGGATTCCTTCCCTTTAGTCATGCTGAGTGAGACTTGGCTTGGAAAGTGCCCTTTACACTCATTTTTTTTTTCTTTCCATTCCTTTCTCTCTCTCTGTATCTGTGCTTATCTGCTGACTGAGAAAGGAACGTACACATGATTTCTCCAGCTGTCATGGCTGTCCCACCCTTATCTATCTTTGATACTTATATGGCCCCCAGCACCGTAATATCTGAGCACGTCACAGTCTTTTTTAATGTGTTTAGCCACACAACAGCCCTATGACATAGGGAAGTCCCATCATTTTACAGGTGGGAAAACTGAGGCAGAGAGAAGCTAAGTGTCTTATCTAAGGTCACAGGAAGTGTGTAGCATAGGAGGAAATGGAACCCAGATCTCCATACTCCCAAGCTAATGTCCTAACCAATAGACCACCCTTCCAGTCTTAGCGAAAAAAAATACTGCGGTATTCCACAGTGATGAAGAGCTGTGTCTTTAGGACAGAAGGGAATGTGCAAGGGTTTGTTATGGGGAATAGCTTACAATACCTTTGTCATATGTGAGCACGGCCTCTCCAGATGCATAGTCATTTAGACAGAGGCTTTAAAAATGTGGTTCTTTTTAAAAAATAAACTCTTCATAAACTAGTGATTCCAACACACACAATCACTTTGAAAACCATTTACTGTTCTCCAGCTAACCCCAAACTGCACGTCACATATGGAAAGTGCTTCCAGAAATGGTATCTTTCTCTATCCCCAGTAGAAACCTTGGGGAGAATTTTCATTGAGCAGATAATTTAAACCTTTTTGGAAAAATTTCAAACTTTACAACTTCCTTTGCATAGGTTAAAAATGCATCAGCTCAGTCAAATTTCAAGTGAGTTGGTACATCTTTCTCCAGTTTTTCTTGTTCCCTCCCTTCCAGCCAAAGAAACAAGTGCAGTGAATCACACGCACACAAATAGGAAGCTGGTGTGAAAGGGAATAGAGCGTCATGCAACTGGCCAGATGCACAAGCACTACAGCTTGTATGTTCTCTTTTCGCTAAAACAGCTGGAACTGGCTGCTGCCAGGGGCCTGTTACCAGGCTTGACAGAGCTATGGTCTGATCCAGTATGGCAACCCCAATATTTCAAGTGAGATTTCATATGCATCACTGCTGCCAGGTTGTTTCTTTGGATAATAGATTTTTTTTTTTTTTAATTAGTGCCTAAACTAAAATAGTTTTTTCCAAACCTCCTTGAACTTTAGCTCAGCGTGGATCTGAACCTCCCCTTGTTTTTCTATTGAGAAGCCAAAACTCCAATGAGCTGAGGTTTTGCAAAGCCAAAACCTGGCCTTTTTGACCTGTCCAAGCTATATACAGCACCTTTCATAACTCAGATATTCCAAAAGTCTGTGCAGAGCCACAAGATTATGACACTGGCAATGCAGTGACTCTTTAGGCCTTGATTCGGACTCTGAGAGCCGGCAGGGTTGATTTACCATGCTCACAGAGGGCTATGTAATTGGGCAGGGCCACCATCTAAATTCCAATCTTCTTGGCATGATTGCTCAGCTCTCTTTGTTTGATGGAAATGGGCGATTTCTTTAAATCCAGGTGACAGCAGAGAAAAGATTATTCTTCAGATTATGGTTATCGTCATACTCTGAGGATTGCCAGCCCAAAAGCAAATTTATCAGGGCACTCAGCTGTGGAGGAGTCACTCCAGGCATTTCAGAGTTGTTGGGCAGCTCCCAAAATAAATGCTGCTTTATACAGTCTTTGTCAAGAGCAAAATATTATTTTACATGTATATCACTGACACCAAAGTGCTCATGTGTGTCACAGAACAAGAGGTAGGAGATTGTCAGGCCCTAGAGGGAGTCCAAAACACACACAGGCTTTAGGTGCCTGGTCTGGTTTATGTGATATCAAGGCTGACGCTTCCATTAGGCGACCCTAGGCAGTCGCCTAGGGTGCCAGGATTCGGGGGGTGGCATTTTGTGCACTCCCCACGGGGCGCATGGGAGCTTCCGGTTCCGCTCCCATTGCGCCACTGAAGAAGGACCTTCTGCCGACGTGCCACAGAAAACAGCGGCAGGCAATTGAGCAGCTCAATGACTGCCGCTGTCGCCTGCGGCATTTCGGCAGAGGGTCCTTCTTCAGTGGCGCGATGGGAGTGGAACTGGAAGCCCTGACGCCCCGTGGGAAGCGCACAAAATGCTGCCCCCCAAATTCTGCCTAGGGCGCCAGAAAGCCTAGCGCCGCTCCTGTGTGATATTTAAAGGTAATATCAAAGATGTGCCACCAAAGACAGTCACACATCCTCTTTCTCTTTGGCTCTTCTTCAGAGTTTGTCTATCCAGTTTCTCTTGCAACACATATTTCCCTGTTTCATGCCCTTCTGTCTGTTTAATTAGTATTCACGTTCCCTTCAAATGGAAATCAAGTGAAGTCTTCAGAAAGCTGAAGTGACTTGCATTATTAGCACATCACATGGGCGGGATGGGTGCCTGCTGTTCTGTCATGCATGGCAGTGAAAGATTTGGAGGAGTCCAAATTAGGTTTTCCAAATGAACTGAGATGCTCTGTGAAAATAATTGAAATAAAAGAACCATTCAAAATCCCAAAGAGTAAATGTGTGGATTTAAGTAGTACATATCAGCAGTGAATCAGAAGCCAAGATTGGAACAAACCTCAAACATAGGGGACAATGAGAGGAAGATTAAAAATCTTAGATCTGGATACAATTTCATAGCTCTGCTTTATTTGAGCCCTAGGTACTTTACAATATTAAAGACTGTTTGGGGCAGATACTGGCTATTTCTTCTCTTTGTACAGTGCCTAGCACTATGCTGCCCTGATCCAGGACTGGGGTTGCTAGGTGCTGCTGCCATACAAATAATTAAATCAGAATCATATGACATACAAAATGGCCAAAGTAAACTATTTGCTCATAAAGCCCTGTGCCACTTTCACTAACAAGTCAGTGGCGCTGACAATAACAGTAAACCCTGAGCCAGCCTGCTGCACCCTACCATCTTCCAGTGACAAATGCCCAGAGAAAAGGTGGGGTTTGCAGCATGCCTTTGAAATTAGCAAATCCAGTCCCTGGTAGGTCAACCTCCTTGAAGAGCACTTGGTGGTGTTTTCTTCTCCAGTCTGAGCACCACAGATGATGCAGCAATATGGCCAGCCTTTAATATTCTAGTTAATGAATATATTTTCATTTTCTTCTCTACAAAATGCTGGTTGACTGTTTCTTCCTCCCCACCCTCCACACCTCTTTAAGAGGTGACTCATAGGGAGGTGACTTCCCCCAGTGCTATTAGTATCCTCATAAGAATATGATAAATATTTTTATGTGGGGTTAAAAAAATAACTCCTCCTATGTCTGGGACTGTGTGAGAGCAGGCAAATGTTCTTACCCACAAAATGAATTAGCTTAAAACCCTTCCTTTTGGAAAGAGCTAACCACACAGGAATATCATGCATTTGGAAAAACAGTGCTAGAAACATCATTCCTTTGATAGTAAGAGAGGAATGGGCACTCTCCTATCTTTGATTTGATTTCTCCACATTTAGGCCTGTGTTTTAAATGTGCAGGACTCTGTAGGTAGCAGGGAATTTGGAGAAGGTGTCCCCATTATATACCATTGTGGCATAAGGGGATCTGGTTTTGATCCAATATAGAGTTTTCGGTTAGTGTTTCAACAGAGGATGCAGACATTCCAGAGGAAGCAGACAAAGCCATTACAAACCACATTAAGGTCTTGATCCAGCACAGTACTTAAGCATATGCTTACTTTAGTTGTCCTATTGGCTTTACAGAAGTGCAGTGTGACTATAGCCTTGAAGTCCCAAAATCCCACCTGTTCTGCAGGGTGGATCCCATTGAATAACATTGAGTTCCTGTTCCATGTGGAATTTTAAGGCTCCAGCGCTGTAGAGCAATAATACAGTTCAGCTGAGTCCAGGTTCAATGTCACTGAAAGGAGAGGTGACAATGTCATTCCAACTCCAGTTGGTGAATTCATATTTTTTCTTAATGGCCTGAATTAAAGCTGGTTGGGTACCTAAAACTATAAATTGTTCTGGCTTAGGTTATTTGAAATAGGATCCTTAATGCTATAGAAGTTCAGGTTTCATTTCATTTTGCACTCAGTGTAATCATATTGATGGCAGCAGTGTAACATTCTTGAATTATGGGTGACAAGAGAGAAAGAAGGCATCTCCTTAGTTCTCTGATGTTATTGTCTCTGGGTTCAGAACGAGATGTGTAGGCTCCAGGCTAGATTGTGTAAATCTCGTTAGAAAGCCATTCCCAGCTAATGAAACCCTGGGAGAGAGGGATTTGGCTTCCCAGCCCTCAGCCTTATAGCAGAGGCTGGGATAAATCCATCTTCAGTTGTGTAAGCTGCTCTCTTCTCTCCCCCATCATATGCTTGTATTTATTGGTGAAACCGAGATGCTGTCATTGTTCTTTGAGATCAGCTTCAGGTCAGTAATTCATCGCCTACGCTCCTTAGCAGATTAAAGTGGTAAACAGTTTATTTCTCTCTTAAAACAAAAGACTATATTAAAAAAAAAGTCTCACCCAGTCTGATTTTAAAGCATTACTAGCTAACTAACTAAATAAATGAATGACGTCACATTGTGTAAGCCATCACCACAATTCACTTGGCGATATGTATAAATTCAAGGGACCAGAACTGTTAAGAAAACCATTTGAAACAAAGTATCCTAGATAAATGTGTCTCATCTTTCATTATCTGTATAGGCTGTGAATGTGCCTGCTGTAGAATCAGATCCCATTTAGGGTTGTGTTTAGTTGGATCCTACGTTGTTGTTAAGCCCTGATTTACCAGCTCCTATTCTGTAAAGTAGGATTGACTTTGGTCTGTGTTTTTCTGAGTCCATTGGGGGTGGGGGGTAGTTGTGTGTACTTTATGTTGCATTGTTGGTCTTATTAATATAATTCCTAATGAACAACTATGAACACAGTGACTTGCTTTCAGATCCAGACCACACACAAAGGTTCTCTGTAGATTTCTAGGAAGAGTCAGGGAGCCCAATGTCAGGATACCTAGGGGTCACATTGTCATCAAAATAGCTGCGGAGTGGTCTTTTAGCTTGTCCTTGTGATATGCTTGCTCTTATGGATGCCACACGACACTGCAAACATTGAATTAGGCGTATTTTATTTCTCTCTTCAGTGGTGTTTCTTCTCTCTCCTTCCTTTCCTCATCTTCCCTGGCTAATGGGAGGGCATAAAGGAGTTTTTTTTTTCTTGCCCCACCACTAGTTTGTCTGGAGTTCTCAGTGCTTCCTCCCATGTCTGTCAGTGCTTCAGTACACCCGAGAACAAGAGAGCTCTGGTCAAACCTGCAGATCTACAGGAACAATATGGAACTTTTGAGCCATCCTTGCTCTAGCTAATGACCCTTAGACACTTACGCCATCCCTATATGAAGAAAATATTGTATTAATCTACAGCAGGGGTCAGCAACCTTTCAGAAGTGCTGTGCTGAGTCTTCATTTATTCACTTTAATTTAAGGTTTCACGTGCCAGTCATACATTTTAACGTTTTTAGAAGGCCTCTTTCTATGTCTATAATATATAACTAAACTATTGTTGTCTGTAAAGTAAATAAGGTTTTTAAAATGTTTAAGAAGCTTCATTTAAAATTAAATTAAAATGTAGAGCCCCTCCGGACCGGTAGCCAGGACCCAGGCAGTGTGAGTGCCACTGAAAATCAGCTTGCGTGCCGCCTTTGGCATGTGAGCCATAGGTTGCCTACCCCTGATCTACAGTAAGGATCCAACACACAAGGTTATAACTGAATCACTGGAGCATTTCGGACAATTACTGTAGACTGCTGTTGTATTTTTTAATAAGCAAAACTAGTTACATCTAAATATAAGTCTAGAAACTTGTGGAGTGGCAAATGGTGGTTGGTGGAAGTAAAGCTGGTTTTGCTTGCCAGCCATATAAGAGGAAAAATTATATAAGCTTTACATGTGCCAGAACAAAACTACATGTGACAGCTCAGATAAAAATCCATTACAGAAAATACATCCAGGCCCTTCTGGGATAGCAGGGGCTGCTGGAATATTTGCATTGTTTGCATTCTCTTCACCGCCTGTTTGTCCCAGTGAATGCAGGGTATCCTTTGCCTATAATGAAGGTGCTGAAGTTTTTAATAATCTTTTTAAAAACACTAACTAATCTTTCATAATGCTTTACAGTCTCATGTTCTGTAATTGAATGCGTTTTTATTTAGAAAATAACATTTAATGCCACTTTGGATTTCCAATTATTCTTCAATTGGACTTTGAGGACCCTGATGTCTTTGTCATTTTAATATGCACAAAAGATGGCAACATCAGAACAGCCAAACAAAAAATTATTTCCATTGCTGATTACTAGGAATGTGGTGAAATATGAAGATGTGGGGCCAAATTCATTCCTGGCATACTGAAATATGTGGAGCATTATACTGGCAGCGAATTGATCCCACAGACTCCCAAGTGTGCTGGAAGAAATTACAGCAGCAGTAGTAGAGACGAAAATGAGGCAAGTGTGTCCCTGCCATGTCCGTAGTATAAAGAGCGCTACTTTTTTTATTTATTATTGTTCAGGATAGATTTGTAGTTCTGGTGAAGGGTACTGCATTGACAGCACTAGAGCATGGCTATAGCATAGCAGGGACCACGCTTCTCCAACACACTGATCTGTCTACGATGATTCAGGAGCTGCCTGCATTTCTGGCACCCCGTCTAGACTACGCGTCGTATCGGCGCGTTAAAATCGATTGCTCGGGGATCGATATATTGCGTCTGATCTGGACGGGATATATCGATCCCAGAGCGCGCTTAGATCGATTCCAGAACTCCACCAAAACAAACGGAGTTCTGGAATCGACATGGCGAGCCGCGCACATCGATCCCGCACGGTGAAGACGGGTAAGTAAATCGATTTTAGATATTCGATTTCAGCTACGCTATTCTCGTTGCTGAAATTGCGTATCTAAAATCGATTTTCGCGCGTAGTGTAGACGTGGCCTGGGTGATGTAACACAATCTGGTAATTTCAGGGGGATGGGACACCATCCCTGAAGCTAAGTTACTGTTACATGAGAGGTATTTAATGGCAGCACACTTTGTGTGCTGAGAGAAGGCACGAACACAGCCACCAGGCAGACATTTAAAGGCCTTCACTTCGTCACTATTAGATTTCCTGTATGATTTTTTTCCCTCTCCAGTAAATCAGGTAGGGATCTTTGCTAGGAACAAGACATTCAAATAAAGGTCAAGTGGGGAATTCATTTAATTTTAATTTATGCTGTAAAAACCTAAGGGAGTTCCTAACTGGCTAAAAACTTTTCACAGAAATAGTCATAAAGTTTGCCCTTGGCTCCTAGCTTAGTGTGACATGGGCACTGGAAAGAAGTTATCTTGGAGCTTCATGGAAGCTTTTCAAAAATCCTTTTATCCCTGTCCTTTAGGAGAATAAAAATATAAACACAAAGATTTGGAAATTAAGAGGAGCTGCTTTATTATTGGTTTCAGAGCAAATTAGATACAATTAACTCAGGCCTAAACGGAGACTGGGAACGGTTGGGTCATTACACTAATTGAATCTATTTCCCTATGTCTCCTCACACCTTCTATGGGTCATCTTAATTATCACTTCAAAAGTTTTTTTCTCTTGCTGATGATAGCTCATCTCAATTGATTAGACCCTTCCTGTTGGTATGCATACTTCCACCTTTTCATGTTTTCTGTATGTATAAATATCTCCTGTCTGTGTGTTCCATTCTGTGCATCCGAAGAAGTGAGCTGTAGTTCACGAAAGCTCATGCTGAAATAAATTTGTTAGTCTCCAAGGTGCCACAAGTACTCCTGTTCTTTTTACTTCATTATTAATAGCCTTCATTTACCTATCAGGAATTTTGTGTAGCATCTATTGGTATATTAGGCCTGGTCTATGCTATGCGTTTAAACCGATTTTAGCAGCGTTAAACCAATTTAATGCTGCACCCGTCCACACAACGAGGCCCTTTATATCAATGTAAAGGGCTCTTTAAACCACTTTCTGTACTCCTCCCCGACGAGAGGAGTAGCGCTCAAATTGGTATTACCATATCGGATTAGGGTTAGTTGTGGCCGCAAATCAATGGTATTGGCCTCCGGGAAGTATCCCACAGTGCACCATTGTGACCGCTCTGGACAGCAATCCGAACTCGGATGCACTGGCCAGGTAGACAGGAAAAACCCCGCAAACTTTTGAATTTCATTTCCTGTTTGCCCAGCGTGGAGCTCTGATGGTGGTGATGCAGGGCCGGCGCTTCCATTGAGACGAACTAGGCAATCGCCTAGGGCGCCAGGATTTTCGGGGGGCAGCATTTTGCCAGGGGGGCAGCAAGTGGCTCCGGTGGAGCTGTCGCAGTCATGCCTGTGGAGGGTCAGTTGGTCCATGGCTCCAGTGGAGCTGCCGCAGTTGTGCCTGTGGAGGATCCGTTGGTCCATGGCTCCGGTGGAGCTGCTGCAGGCATGCCTGCGGACGGTCTGCTGGTCCCGGGCAGCTCCGGTGGACTTCCCGCAGGCATGGCCACGGCAGCTCCACCGGAGCCGCGGACCAGCGGACCCTCCGCAGAAATGGCTGTGGCAGCTCCACCAGAGCCATGGGAGCGGCGCGCGGAGTGGCAAAATGGCCGTGCGCCTGGGGCGCGAAAAATTCTAGCGCCGGTCCTGTGGTGATGCAGTCCCAAATCCAAAAAGAGCTCCAGCATGGACCGTACGGGAGATACTGGATCTGATCGCTGTGTGGGGAGACAAATCTGTTCTATCACAGCTCCGTTACAGAAGACGAAATGAGAAAGCATTTGAAAAAATCTTCAGGTTGTACGATCCACAGCACCGTGCTGTGTGACAGCGTATGGAAGCCAAGAATACAAATGGACGCTCATGGGGAGGGGGGAGGGGAGCGGGGTATATGAGACTCGCTATCCCCAGTCCCCGCAGTTCCGAAACAATTTGCTTTTTGCTGATGCTCTCATGCCTGTAGGTCAAACTACATTGTCCGGGGTGTGTTCGGGTATATCTCGTCATTTCCCCCTCCCCACCCCGGTGAAAGAAAAGGGAAAAACATTTCTTGACTTTTTTTATTTCACCCTACGTTCTGCATGCTGCTGTAGATGGGTGTGCGGGGCACTGAATAGTAGCAATCTCTACCCTCCCCTCCTCGGTGCAGCGTACATACAAAGGACTGATAGCTGCCTCCAGCCGTGAGTGCTCCTGGCTGGCCTCGGTGAGGTCGGCCAGAGTGCCTGGGTAAATAGGATGACTCCGGTCTTCTCGGCAGTGGTACAGAAGGCTGTACCGTCCTCATCTAGCAACTGGGGCTGAGTTCACACTCCTCCCCCCCCTTTCATGTCTAAAGAAAGTTTCTGTATGCTGGGAACTATTCATAGCGTGGGATGCTGGCTCTCTCCTCCCCACAGTTAATGTCCTGACTGGACTCATCATACAGCTGGAGGTGCCTCCCCTCATTTATCTCCACTAAAAAGTCAGTGTTTCTTATGCCTGCACTCTTATATTCCTTCCATTCGCGAAATGCGAGGCACACTGCCGCAGTAGCAGACATGGTTGAGGGGCGGGTAGGGTGGCGTATGAGGGGTGCTGGGACAGAGGTAGCTTCGCCCAGCGTCATTTTCGGACACATGTGTAGCTGCATCATTTCTGCGGGATCTGACAACACGAGCGTCTTGCTCTCGTGGTCTCCTCGGTACACTGGTTCTTGTACACTTGCATATTTCTGGCCAGGATTGACTCTTTTTCTAGAATCAACATAAGGAGTCATTCGACTTTTTGTCTTTAGCGCCCCGCCGACCTCGTGAAGTCTAGTCCAGGAGCACCATGACCAGCACGGGTACAAGACGATGAGTAACCGTCATCTCATCGCCATTTACAATGGCACAGCAGCTGGTACACGAATGACTGGTAACCGTCTCTCTACCTTGCCATGGCAAGATGTATGCTGCTGTGTTAGCACTGCGCAATACGCTCTCGTCAGCGGCATCCAGTACACATACGGTGAGCTGACAAAAGCACAACGGGCTCCATGGTTGCCATGTGCTTGGCGTCTGCCAGGGCAATCCGGAAAAGGGCGCAAAATGTTGTCTGCCGTTGCTTTTCACAGAGAAGGAATGAGTGAGACATTTACCAGACATCACCCGTCCACAGTGTTTTTGCCCATGCATTGCATTGGACTCAAGCCAATTCCAGGGGGCGGGGGCTGCGGGACCATGGGCTAGCTACGGCGCTAGCTACCCGCGTGCATCGCTCCGGAACTCGATGCTAGCCTCGGTACATGGACGCACACTGCCGAATTATTGTGCTTTGTGTGGCCGCGTGCACTTGACTTTATACAATCTGTTTTACAAAACCAGTTTATGTAAAATCGGAATAATCCTGTAGTGTAGACATACCCTTAGTAAAGTGCTTATACTACTGTGTCTTTCTTCCTAATACAGTTTACAAACCAATCTACAAGCTACACACAAAGATTGCTTCCTCCACTACTGAAATGCAGCCACTTCTGGGCTAGAAAGTGACACCTGTTTGATACCGCATATCAGTGCAATTGTACTCATATACTAAAGAGATTAGAAAATTTAAAAGCACCTAGATAAACACTGACTGAGGGCAGGAACTGAAGAATAATACTGGATGTAATTGAAACTGCCTGGGGAATTTAGGGAGACTAAATGTAATTATGTGGGTTTTAACTTAGTCTTTGATTCATGATCACACTTGAACACGTGCTGAAATGCTCTCCTAAATAGAGATGTGTGCCTGAGACACCTGGCTGAATACCCCTACTCTTGGGGAAATCTTCAGTGACCACAAATGTTCACCATCTTGGTTTTCCTCATCTTGATTGCCCTTCCAGCCATGCAGCACCCCCTAGTCCTAAAGTGTTGATGGTATGGACTGGACTTAAACTTCTTGCTGAATAACCAGCATTGCTGCCTACAATATAGTAGCTTATTGCTCTTCATAGGCCTCCTATATGCTGATCCAGCTCATGGTGGACAGAAGCCTGACATGGTATACTGTACTCTTACTGGAGGAGTGAGCATCAGTAAGATACACAGGTTATGCCCCAGAGAACAATAAGCATGGAAGTAACCAAGGAAATAGTCTAACAAACAGCAGCCAAGGAAATACCCAATACTAGGAAGACAAAGGGCCTAGTAAGATCCAGGGTGCTGTGAATCAAGGGAGAACCAGATCACTGAATTGATGGCACTCAGTAGAAAAGTTGTTCCCATCAGTTGAGGGGTACATTTCCCCTTGTGTCTCATTTAAGGATGCTCTCCTTTGACTCTTGAAGACAGTATATTTATTGGTAATTGCATTCAAAGTAGCTCATAGGACTGGGCTATTCAAGCAAACATTCGGAAACCAGGATTGAAACAGAATCCCCAAACCATGTATTAGCAAAAAATGAAATGCAATGAAGACTCCAAGCCTTAGTGCAAGCATGAAGCCAAGGGCAGCAATACAGTGTGCAGTATTGTGGGACCAGAGCAGACGGCCAAGCCCCTCCATTATGAGAGGAAGCAGTGGAAGTTGGTTAGGTTGGGGGGCCATTGAATTGGGGCTCCAGGGTTCCATACCAGACTTTACCACTGATGTAGTGTGTGAGCTTGACCAAGTCATTTAACCTCTCTCTGCCACAGTTTTCCCTTGTATAAAATGGAAATAGCACTTGTCTGCCTCTTCAGAGTGGTTGGGCTTAATCAATCAGTAGACCTGAGCAAATAATGAGAAGACCATTGTATTTATATTTAAAAATTTCAATCCTGTTCATTAATTTTTCACAAAATTTTCATTTAAAAATAAAATTGAAATTTGGGAAATACTGACCAGCTCCATTAGTGAGTGTGTGTGGGTGACTTTAAGGCCTCAGTGCTGTGGCGGTGAAAAGTATCATCATTGTTATAATACCTACTACTATTTCATTAGTGATAGCCTTCATCGTAACCCCTGGCTATAAACAAACCAACATGTCTCTTCTACCCCATAGAGCTCACAAAGGATGGAGCAGTTTGATCTGAATCTTACAGCTTTTTGTTTCTAGCCTGAATTCTGGCCAGTCACCATAATGAAACAACTAATTAATTTAGAGAATGGGAACTGAAGCAGAGAGAGGCTACAATACTTGCCCAAGATCATAGGCAATTGCTAGGTCTCTGGAGTCCCAGGCTAATGCCCTAACACTGAATCATCCTTCCACTCTCATACAATGCCTCATCCTTGGCAACTCCCCTCAAAATGTCCTTCCTCTGTGCTAAAGCAGAAGATGAAGGAAAGAAGCACTTGGCCCACAGTGTGTCATTCAGCCTTGCAACCTGCAGTCACCTCCCTGATACTGCGTTGAACTGTTTTTTATTTTATAAAAATAAAATGGAGATACACAAAATTAAGGCACTTCCCTGAAGAGTCAACAAGCTAGAAATTTTGATACCACGGAGATGGGCTTTATATAAGAACCTTGGATAGACTAAGTGAAAGCCAAGCCCAGGAAAGGGTTTTTAAGCAATAAGAAAGTTAAAAGTGGAATTTGGAGAGGGGATTTCTCAAGGTTTCACCATTATCCTTCTTCTAAGGCTTTGTCTTCATAGCTAAAAAACGGTGTATTTTTTACCATGGGGTAGCTAACACATGGGAGCTATCCTGAGGTAAAAACACAGGTAAACTAAGTAAAGTCAAGCCCAGGTTACAGCACAGTGCTTAGCTTGCCTATTTTCCTCATGGTAAAACTAAAGTGTATTGTCTTCACTATGTTCCCCTGAGACTACTTATTGTTGTTTTATTATCATTTGTATTATCGTAGCACCAGTCATAGGCACTATACAAACATGGATCAGAGAGGCAGACCCTGCCCCCAAGACCTTACAGTCTAGGTATAAGACAAGAGACAACAGATGAAGACAAGGTCTAAGTTGCTCCAAACAAAATGTTATCTTTATTCTGATAGCAAAGATAGTGGTGTTGCACTTGGAGTGAAAGAGTGGCAGGTGCCTGTACTATCAAAGTGCTGATGAGGTGCTATATAGAAACAGAGCCTCATATTCTCCTGTTACCTTGTGTGCAACGCAAGCTGAATACACCAAATAGTCAGCAGCATTCGGTTCGCATTTCCTTTTGACATGGCCTCCTGCAGTATGTCCCAGATGAGATTTCAGTGTATCTGCACTGAGCTGTTTTCTGTGCAGATATATTGTACTGTAACATTTGTCTCTGGTGTGTTGTTGTAATTGAACAGCCACTAATCAGATTCCAAGTGCGATGACTGCCACAAGGCTACGGTTTTCGCCATTGGGGGGAGAGGCTTACGGTTCATTTTGTGTCAGAATTACAAGGCTTTAGATATCTTAGGAGGGTTCATTTTTCACATTGGTGGTCAGGTTCCTAAATTATTTTTGACAGCTTGATGGGCTGATATACAAATGGGTAGAATGACAGACAGAGGCAGAAGATTGACTAGCAAGGACAATATGAGCTAGTTAGAAAACAATACTACCAAGGGTATCTGGACTACAATTGTCTTCCTGCATCATATGACTAGTAGGTCAATGGTCAGACTATGAACACATTACTAATATGCAGCTGAGACCTTAAAAACTGCATCAAAGATTTAAATGAACAATTGCCATTGAAATTAAATGGAGTTGTGCATCCAGATCCACTGGGCAGTTTTGTAAATTTCTTCCTGCATTTCTGTCACACTTATCCTGAAGAACCTTGAAACAGTTTACAGACGCTAGAGACAAGGATCATTTCACCACTTTGGAAATACAGCCATCTCTAGAGTTGAACTCAGTAGTTGTTTAATGACGCACGAGAACACAGCCTGACCATTTAGGACAAGAAGTATCTGCAAGGGGAATTTAGATAGCCAGTCTCCGCATTAGAACTGGTCCAGAAGACATGGGCTAACACAGTCTCCTAGGAGCTGTAATGGCCAAAAGGAATCACTGGGTGGAATACTCTGGCATGTGTGATGCAGGAGGTCAGACAAGATGGACATAAGTCCCTTCCAGCTCTAAAATATACAATATGCTCAGGCCCTCAGTTTTGCAATTCACCCGAGAGCAGCACTTTCAGAAGCACAACACCCTTCAGCACCATCCTGTAGCATTGCTTCTATATGGACTCAGAGGGACAAGTGGCATCTAATGCAGCACTTCAGTGCACTGCTTGCCATAGTTTTTCCTAGCACCAGTTTCCCATGAGGAGTTCTGACAGGTCTTAGGCCTGCTCAGCTTGTGAGATGTGAGATGAGCTTGTGAGGTGGAGGTGCTGCTGCTGCAGGCCAAATAAGAACAGAGGTAAACAGGATTTGGAAGCTGTTGATTTCTACTAGTACCGTCATCTGGGAAGAGCAGCCATTGAATGATTATGGCAGTAACAAACAAGGTACGGGGGGACAGTGCTGAGGTTGGGTTATTTACATTATATTGGTGTGTGCCACGGAAACAGACTGAAGGAGCTAATCAAACCTTTTCAGTGTCATTGACGCCATGGGAAGTGCCAGACACCAGAAAACAAAGCCCACGTTGTTGCAGAGCACAGCCTGCTGGTCTATTCTGGAGATGCAGATGCAAGGTTCCCTGCCGTGCTCTGCCCGCTGCCAGTTAGCCATGTGGGATCCCTTTCAGCGTGGGTGGCAGGGCATTTCCTCCTCAGCAATCCTGGCTTTTCATCTGAACAATGGATTTAGACAAAATGTGGCATTTTTGTCTTGGTGTTTGCTAACTGTGGCAAGCACCCCTGGAACTTGGTGAGGGGAGGGAGAGGTGGGTCTCAGCCATACCTCAGGGATGGCTCAAAATCTGTGCTAATGGCATGAAAAATAATAATGGAGAATGGAAGATCTTGTGGTTTAGGCCCTGGAGAACTATGTTCAAGTTCCATCTCTGACTCAGACTCCACTGTGCAGTCTTGGAAAAGTTACATAATCTCCATCTGCCTCAGTTCCTCATCTGTGAAATAGGAATAATTAATGTTTTGTCTGTCTAGTCTGTAAGCTCCATGGGGGAGTGATGGTGTCTTATGTGCATGTGTGTACAGTGCGCAGCACAACTGGGCACTGATCTCAGGTGCATCTGTAATACAGATAATAACAGACCCCCCCCACCACCACAAACCCCTTCAGTCCATGACTTGTGACAGTCATGGGTGGCATATAGCCTCACTTTCTTCCTTAATTATACTGGCCTCCCACAGCGCATGCTGCAGTAAGGCATGCAGGGAGTTAATAATTCAGCTGCAGAAAATAACCCACCTGAAGAGAATTCCTGAAGATGCCAGGGGAGTGTGAAGAACGCTGCCGAGGTTCCTGGCTCCATAGCAAGCACCCTGCTCTGGCTGCCTCTGATGCATATGCTGCTCATTTTTCATACTCAACTGGGCTGCTGCCTGCGTCTCTTTCCTATCCCTGTTCCTGCCAGTTTTATGAGAGAAGAATAAAGAGGGGAAACAGATAACTGTAGAGGTTCATTTGCCAATTGTCAGGCTGTCGGTGTATCAGAAATAGAGTAATCTGTCTGCTTACCCCACGCCATCTTAGCTGTGCAGGCCTTCTTTCGTTAGCAGTGTTATTTATTTATGGCTCTCCCTAGCTACTCCATGTTTTGGAGGAGGGCACCTGCTGATGTGTCCCTTTTTTCCAGAGCTTGCTTTGCCTTGTTTAGTTTGCTCAGCGTGTGGGTGGGATGGGAGAAGCTGGTTCTCTTGGACTCCTGATGCTCCAGCTGAGGGAAAATTCCTTCCTTCAACACCACAGGTTGTGATGGATGGATTGATTGTTGGGGGCGGAGCTGGGATGGTCAGGTGGGCCTGCTCCGCAGGTTGTCCCTTTTCCTGTTGCCTGGTAATTAGGGGTTCTCAGAGAGAGGAAGGAGAGGTCACACATGGGGCAGGCCTATTAACCCCAGCTCATGCAAGCTGTCCTGCAGAGAACCTTGCCTGCAACAGCTGCTCTCATTCAGGCTTTCACCAGGAGGGCAGCTGAGGGAAAGCAAAGCTCCACTCCCATCTACATCATCCATTAGACACATGCTGCTCTGCCTCGTCGTCAGTCCTCTTGCTATTCATAGGGGAAATGCAGCAATTGTGTAGAGTGAAGGGCTCTGAGTTGGGTCATGCAGGTTAGGTTATTATAAAATAATTACTGTTCTAATTTTATGTGCTTGTTTTCCCCAAACTGAAGGAGTCATTTGGGCCCAGTCTCTCCCCTCACTATGGCCCTGCATCCTCTGTTTTCCCTGGTCTTTACTGTATCTCTTTTTGACTTCCCCTAGGAAAGGTGCACCAGCTCTTTCCACCTTTTCCTCATGTTGAATGAGCTCAAAAGATCCAGAGATTCAGCTCGGATGATTCTCCAAGTTAGAGAGACGTTCCGAGCAGAACACCGGAGTCAATTCTGTGTCTCTAAGAGATTCTAAACTGAGACTCCAGTTCTGGACCTCTCAAATTGCATGGAGATTTGGGGAAGTTTGATTCTATGCCCAAACTTCCCAGCTCAAGCCCATCACTCTGACCTGAACTAACTCAATAGCTTAAGGCTGCAAATATGGCCTGGAAATCGTTCTGGAAGAGGCTCTTTCATGAGAGTCCTCTTCTATCCTGTTTCCAGTCTGGTTGGAAACTGAATCTTCTTGATTCTGATTCAGCTTGAATCAGTTTACTCATTCCTAGTTCTACCCCTTACCTGTTTATCTTGGAGCTCCCATTTCTTCCTTTGCCTTAGTCCCACTTACTCTCTCTAGCTATAGCAGCTTTCCTTCAGTCTGGAGGTCGGGAAGGGTGGTCCCTTTCAGTGCTCCTGCTGCTGGAACATACTGACATGCATATAGATGCTCCTCAGCATGGCAGTGACACAGACCTGTTCTATGGCTCTGTCGTCTCACCCAAAGGGCCACCATTTTGGTTTCATGTCAAGATGGCGATGTGGCTGAAGTCAAAGGTGTGGTGTTAGTGAATGTGTAGGGAAGGCTCTAGGGGGCATACAGCAAGGTGGGGAGAGTCTGGGTCAACAGGAAACAAAGACAATCTTGCATTCACCCCAGCCATGTGGTGCTGGGTCTCTGCAATCTCTGCAGGGTGTCAGGATGGGATTGAATATAAAACTGCCAGAAGAAGGACTTTGACGGGTGACACAAATATGCAAATCCTACGAGAGATCACATCTGGGTGAAAAAGAGTGTCAAGAAAAGTAGACGATGTAGGGATATGCCAGGACACCTTAATCCCTACTTGATTAGGGTGCCAGCAGGAATCATCCATTGGAACCAGTGTCATTGTGTCACTAGGTAGACTTCCAATATGCCCTAATTGCTACCTGAGATTGCATCTGTGAACAATACCCTAGCTCTCCACATGGAACTGCCGGTATGTCCTCCAGATCCTCCTGTGGAAAAGAGATATGCAGCCAGAGAAAGTCAGCCTTCTTAATTCCTAGAGGATTACATAAAATACTGACAGGTTTCAGAGGGGTTGCCATGTTACTCTCTATCAGCAAAAACAATTAGGAGTCCTTGTGGCACCTTAAAGACTAACAAATTTATTTGGGCATAAGCTTTCGTGGGCTATAACCCACTAAAACGCTGAGGATTCAAGCAAGTCAGAGGGTTAGGAGCCGAATGTCTTAAAAGGACAGAATAAATCCATGACATATGAGCTGAAGGTTCAGGCAGTGCACTCTGTCCTTTCTAAAGCTGTTTGTTCTTCTTTGGTGTCACTGTTTCATTCCTGTGAGGTGGTGATTAACATGAAGTTTGGATGAAGGTTTTATCACTCTCTCCTTCTCAGAAAGTGGGATGTTGTGCTGTGTGATTGTGTGGAGCGGCCCCTAGAGGGCATCAGGCAAGCGTCTGTGTACACAGGAAGAAAGACCATCTTGCTTTCACCCCACCCCAACCCAGACCTGCTGGGTCTCTGCAATCTGTACAGAAGGAGCTTGGTGATGGCTAGCAGGAGGCACTGTGAATTCAGTAAAACTCAGCTTCTAACTCTCCCCTGTTGCCAGCCACAAGAGCCCACTATGAGACATTGGATCTCCTCCAGGTTTTGCCATAGCCCCAGAATTGTTCTGATTCTGGCTCGCCTATGTGGCAGCAACACTTGAGGAAGGGCAGGTAAGGATCCCCTAACCTGACTGGCCACTAGTGGGCCCGCAGCTGAATTCCTTGACCAGCTCTTCCACGGCTCTGGCTGATGTTTGTGCTTTTATTTAGGGCAGTGGGAGGCCCTTGTCTGTCCTTTCCTCTGGTTCCCTGAGGCACTTCCAAACCTCAAGCACCAATATTTGCTTTGCGGTATGCAAGAGAAGAGGAAGAGAGTGTGTTTCAAGTGCTGACTTGCTGGTGGGATCAAGAATTGAAGTCAAGTCCCGGGAGGTTGGGAGTGTTTTGGGAGAAGGTCTGACGGCTAAAACCACCATGCTGTGACTTGTGAAATGGTCAGACCGATTGGAAACCTTAATTGTGTGTTTAAAATAAACCGCAGGTGAGCACTACTTCTCCTGCCTTCACTTTCGCAAGCTGCCCTGGTTTCAAGGGCTCCTATCCCTCATCTGGTGGTTGGCCAGTCAGGAGTCAGCCTTGTATTTAGGAAAGGAAAGTTAAAAGCCTGTTGTGTAAACTGACCCATTGTCTGCACAGACGTCGTTCTTGGTATAAATCTGCTGTGGGAAATGATTTAACCTTCATGTATTTATTTTTTTATTTTATTATATAAGATTTATACAAGTAGTACAGTATTGGAAAGGTCACTTGTCCCCTGCGCTGCAGGAATAACTCTGCATCCAGGCTTCTTCCCTTTTTACTTGTCTGCTTTAACAATTGTTTCCGGATGGGAAAGCACAAGGACTGGGCTTGTTGCCTATCTGGAAAGTTAATTTATATTTATAAAGTACATACATTCCCTTCCCCTCGGCACTTAATGAATCCTCGGTACTTCATTGTATTTAAAATCAAGCTACCAGGAGTTCTGTTCAACCAATTCTTGTTCATTTCCCCAGTGGGATGCATCCTGGCTGAGGAAAATGAGTTGGATTACTAAAGATCAGTTTGGTACTATATAATAGGCCTTGTCTCTAATGGCTGGAGCACAGTTCTGGGACTTAGGACTTGAGATCTCCTCTGGCACCAACTCACTTTGCACCCTTGGGCAAGCCAGTTCACCCTTCCCTTCCTCAGTTTCTCCATCTGCAAAATAAGGAGGCTAATACTTACCTAGCCCACAAAGGGTTTTTCATTGTTTGTAAGGCAATTTCAGATTCCAGGGTGATAGGGGAGTGCAAAGGATTAATGATGTCATAACCATATGTGCCTGTTACAGCATTTAAAAAATCACATGCTTCTACTGTATCAGATAGGTAGCCCAGATTTGTCTACCGACTAGTGTCCCTTAGGGCTGGAGTTAACCTAACCACATAGCAGTGTCTTCTATTCAGCATTGGGGCTACCACATCCACAAAGATCCTAGTCCCAAGGCAGCAGAGCTGGAAAGCACTCTTTGCTGCATTTCCAACGAGGAGGCCGTGCTGCCATGAATAATTGTGTCCTCTGGAGCACTCATGAGATCCAGCAGACTAGATGGCTGGCTAAAACCCACAAGGATTTGGTGCTGTGTCACTATGCAGGTTCAGCCTCCTCCCCTTGGCATGTCTTGCTGTCAATATTGCCATTCCCACCCCACCCTCACAATCAATAATGTAATGTCGACGTACCCAGGAGGAGATTTGTCCAGCCTCCTACCCATCAGGGTTGGTTTTGCATAAGGTTTAACCCCACTGTCCCCACACGCAACAGGCAACTGGAAGTGTCTGGGCAGTTTTAACAATCAGATATGGATGCAGTGTGAGCTCCGGAGGGGCTCACGGGGATGCTGTGCATGTCAAATTTGAAGTGACTTGGCAGTGCAAGTGGGGCTATCTCGCAGAAATGGAAAGGCTGAACTGAGGGTATTGATAACAGTAATTACAGCTTGCGCGACTAGACTGCTGTAATAATGTGTCTTGGCATACATGATTGATTTTTAATGCTGGTTGTTTTTTGGTAGGAGGTTTGAAGCCCTGATGTGTGTTTCAGCTTCTGAATGAACTATTTCCCCCTGGGTGGCAGCGTCCAAATCAAGAAACCAACTTCAAAAAAAGTGGGAGGGTCCGGGGGGAGAATCTGTTTTACCATTAAATATAGCTTTGTTTTTTATCGATGTAGAGTAAATGAAGTCATTTTAATGTGGTTTGTAGATGCAGTATCCAGGGATCTAATCTATTTGTCTGATATTTATGGGTAATGTTTGGATGCCTCATTCATTCATTACTGTTTTTATTAAGACTGTATTCCCATTTTAGGAGTCTGTCATTTTAAACTACTCTGTTTAATCGTAGCCTGCCCCAATCCTTTTTAACACCTTAACTGGACTTCAGGAGTTTTAGGCGAGCTGAAGGGAAGATACTGGTGCTGTCTAGCCTATGGTTTATAGGAAGAGTGATTCTGTGCAGCTGTGCAATCCTAGGGGGGAAATGGATGGATTAAGTCAATGGGAGCCACAGGTGCTGAGAATCTCTGAAAATCAGGCCAGTTAGGGCATATCTACACAATGTGTAGGCTGGCACTAGTGGGGTGTGAATTGTAGTCCAAACTAGTATATCACTCACTAATGGGCCAGCGTGCACCCTGCTGGCACACAGTGAAAATTCTCTAGTGCGCATTGATATGGTCCCATTTTCACAGTACTACGTTAACAAGCACTAGAGAACTTTCAATGTATACCAGCAGGGTCCTCGCAGGCCCGTTAGTGCATGACACGTTGCTGCAAGCTAGAATTCACACCTGTCTGGTACTAATGCATCGTGAAGGCAAGTCCTTGGGTTTAGGTGTTTCAGGATGAATTTAAATGCCTAATTCTAGACAGCCGGTGCCCAATTCTCATTGACACTAACGCCTCTTAACACCTCTCTGGCAGGGTAAAGGGGTCATAAATTGGGAATACATTTGCACCACCGGAGCAGTACAAAGGGGTCTTCATGTCAATGAGAATCAGACCCCTTATTCTGAAAATTTCTCCGTTGTTTATAAAGTGCTCTCGGGGATAATTCCCAATGGGCTCGATCGATCTTTCATGGATACATATATGGCCTCCATCATAGTAGTAGTTGAGCACCTGCCAATCTTTGAATGAAGAAGAGCTCAGTGTAGCTTGGAAACTTGTTTCTCTCACCAGCAGAAGTTGGTCCAATAAAAGATGTTACCTCTCCTGCCTTTCCTCTCTAATCTTTGAATGTGTTTGTCCTCACAACGCCCCTATAAGGTAGGGCAGTGCTGTTTTCCCAATTTGCAGATGGGGAATCGAGGCAGAGAAAGACTAAGTGACTTGCCCTAGATCACCCAGGAAATCTGTAGAAGAGCAGATTCCTAAGCCCTAGGCTAGTACTCTAACCATTGGACCATCCTTCCTCTCCTAGATAAATACCAGGTTTGTATATTCAAACATGCTGAGTTCAATGGGAGTTGTGAGCTCTCCGCAACTCTGAAGCTCATAAGCCATTAACGAATGAGGCTTGGAAACTGGACTGTGTTATTATAGCTAGGATGTCTACTCAGCAAACTGAGGTGTCAGAGCAGCTATACTAGGACAAACTCTTGAGATAGTCATGATTTACCCTAGTTTCAAGCTGGGGTAAGCTGCACTGCTGTAAGCTGTCTGCCCTAGGGGTTTCTGCCAGCGCTGCTACCTGGGTAGCTAAGATGCCATTGGAGACAAGGCCCTAGAAATGAACCTCCAGGCCACAGGCATGTGGGCAGGGCAGGGAGAGGGAGGAGTGCCTTGCTGTGGGTCATGCAGTACATGTTCTGAGGATAAATGGAGGCATGCTCCTTTTGGGTGGACCAAATTCCATGCAAGAAAGAATGTGGCCACTAGTGGCACCAAGCCAGGAGTGCTAGAAGACAGAATTAAGAAAAACCTAGACTTTCCCTGCCTATAGCAATACAAAGCATTGCACAGAAGTAAAGAAGATACTTCAAAGCAGCCTGAGACTCTTCCTGGTCGCAGAAGGAGACAACAGAACCACAGATGCATTTTCCTGGAGGTGACCTTTGCAATCCTACCAAAGAAACTGCGCTGCAGACTAAAGCAAATACCTTAGCTGGATCTTTGATTTGAATCACTCCTGGGGGAAGCAGAATGGGATCTTTTGTATTTCAGGGCAGTTCTTTCCCACTCCCTTGTTTTTCAGACACCTCTTCAGCAGCCTAAGCACTTTCTCCAGCACAGCTCTTAACTTCCTCTGCCTGAGATACATTAAGGAAGCTTTGTTGAGGTCACTGCATAACAGCACTGAAGCATCCTCCCAACAGGCATGGAAATGAGAATGTATTGCTGAGTACAAGGCTGAGCTGGATTCAATTCAGGTGGCTTCCTTGGGTAGCAAGAAGTCCAGGTCTAATTAGAGTTCCAGGGAATCAAACCGTTGTGCTTTTAATAATTCTCCAGCAATGTTCTGATTAAAACAGTAATTTTAATAAGCACCGCTCCATTGTAAGTGTTCACTGAACACCTAATTACATCACTTACAACTCCAAAAATTATTTAAAATCTTATATATATATGCCACTTGCACACAAAGAGAGCGAGAGAGACACACTTGATAATTGTTCACCTTAATTAATTTTCTAAGCTCCTGTTAAAACTTTTAAATGGCCATTGGGTATGTGTTTTAGGTACATGGCAGCAAGTCAGAGCAGCAAATGAAAAAGGCCATGAATTGATCTGAGATCAAAGTTTACTATGTTGGATGGATCCGCACCAGAGTCTGGAAATTTTGAAAAGCTGTTCCCCTTTTATCTTTATTAATTAGTCCCTCTGAGGCTTGGGACTAGTCAGTGTCACACAGTGGAGGAGTCTTATTGTCTGAGGGGCCACATCAGAGTGTGTGGTCTTGCTATGCAACATGCCAGTTGTTGCAATGTTATAGGAAAGCCACTTCAAATAAAAGCAATAATGCAATCTGAGGGATGCTGTCGTATTTGATACCCAGCCATTTCGGGGGGAGGAGAGTGAAGAAAGGACCTCCCATTCCATTTCTAGGCCATCTGTCTTAATCCTGCCCTTCCACCAGTTGTGGAACACAGCCTTGTGCCTATTCCCTTAAAAACACTAAAGGCCCAATATTGCAAGGTGCCAAGCACCCTGAATTCACATTTGCATCCACAGAATTGAAGGTACTTAGTGTATTAGGAAATGAATGAGCCTTTGGCTGCAGTCCTGAAACGAACTCTGCGCAGGGGAAGGATTCGATTCAGATGGAGCTCACTACAGGATTAGGGGTATAGTCAGAAAAGTGACTCTGTAAAGGTAGCATCATAGGCATCCACACTTTCCCTCCATCGTCCTGATTTGCCTCTCGCCTTCATTTAATATAAATGGAGAGTAACTCAATTGAAACACCTTCTTGGGGACCAACTAAGATACGTTCCCCCCCCTCCCGATTGTGCCCAGTGTAGGGTCTGGGGCCACCGTAGAGGTCCATTTATCCAGATTTGAGAGAGATAACTGCAGTACTAATCACTGATCAAATGAGCATGACATTCTATCTGCAGAACTGCACACAGGCAAATCCCGCCCCTTTGCATTTTTGTTTTGTTTGGGGGGTGTTTTGCAGTTGAGGACAGTAATTTTAGGGCATTGAAATACAATTTCAGAATTAAAAGCCAAAGTGCTTATTCTTAGCACTGGAATTGTTTGTGGTGTGGTCTGGTCTGTTTTTATTTTTCCCCCTTGGGGGGTATTGTAACTTGCCACATTATAAGCTGAACAAAGGAGGGAAGTTGTTATGCAGGAGTTTGGGAAACTGTAATCAGCTGTCTCCATTTAAAAAGATTACACCTAGTTGCCAGATTCTTCTAGAAGTGCATGCTGCCTTCTAAAGAAGGGATGCAGCACCTATGATTTGGGGAGAAAAGCCTAGAATACAAAGAGAGAGAGCTCTGGTTCATGTGGTCACAAGGGCTGGTGGTTTTCAAGATGAGAATAAGTGTAGATTTACTTTGACGCGATTTTGTCATTGTTTGCTAAGATCCCAGTATTAGCATCTCATTCCAAGTTATTAGCTTCTCTGTGTGTCTCTCCCTCTTTCTTTCTTTGTCAATAAATATACTTTATTTGGTCCAATAAATTTGGCCACCAGGCCAGATCCACTGCTGGTGTAATGACACGAGTCAGCCCAGCACTGATCTTTATCAGGGATGGGGGGAGGCACATAGGAGTGCTTATGTAGCAGTGTGTCTGGCAAACCCAGTGTACTGTAAGGGACATTTCAACCATCGAGTTAAGCAGCCGTAGTGATGTTGGAGGTGGTGTTTATAGAGGCTATATATGTATGTAATGCTCACAATCTGTGGTCAGACTTGTCATAATTATGATAAATGTATTTTTGTTGCTTTCACTGACTACAGAAATGTGTGGAAATTAATTGATGAAAATACTTTGGTTATTTTTAACTGAATATAAAAAGATGCATCCTAACATCATGTGTGTCACATGTATGAACTTCTGCTGCCTAGCTTCAGGCTTCTGAGTACCAGATGTATGTGATGCACGGTTGTTCTGTTCTACCGAGGATCAGCTTCCCAGCTGCAAACTTCTGTGTACAGCACTGGGGGATTCCCTAATGCTGCCAGCCCATTTTCTATCAGTGGTCATCACACACACACTCATGCTGGCTTGCAGTGGGCTAACCTTTGTCAGCTGATGGCCATGAGAATGACTGACTGTGCACCGTCTGAAATGTTCAAAATACTGTGTGTGACGTTTTCATGTTTATAGTGTTGTTGCAAAGAGAAGATCTGTATGTTGGTGGTGGGAAGGATGTTTTCCTATTCTCTGTAGGACATGTGTTGTGTGTACAATTGAAACCATGAAAGGGCTCCCATGGTTCTGAGCTACAGCCTGAGTAGGGTTGCTGGACTAGACAGATCTAATGGGCCCAGGGCAGTATGGCAAGAGGCAGGACACCAAATTAGATGGGCCCAGTCGTCAGATACGTTACAGCAGCGCTTTAGCTGTAATGACTAATGGCATGTTCATAGCCCACTCAGAACAGTGGGAGGCAGGGAATTCGTGGCAATGCAATGCAGGTGGTACTCTTTATCTGTACCACATCCTGCCCACTGAAGCCTGTGAGCCTCAGGACTGCTTGCCCGGGGCAGTGGAGGAGCTGGCAGGCTGAATAGATGGAGTGTTGGGTGAATGATTGTGAGCAGCTCTTATTTGATATGAAAACTAATTTTTCCTCTTCTAGGTTTACATGAGCATATATTTCCCCTGGGAATGGGAAAAAGGCTTCCTCTAATATCTTCTTGTTCCAGCACATCTTGCTTTGACACCTCACACAGATCTAATGATTAACTTGAGTTGTGGTAAACCACAGGAAGCTATTTGTGCTCTGTCTGCCATGACAGGGCCTACCCCAAACGAGAGCCCTGCCAGCTGGGGCCTTGGTTTGATGAGAGAACCTTTGGTTTGAGACAAGTAGGATTGAAAGCCAGATTTAAAGGCGTGTTTGAGGATCTGTATCATTCTGTCTCTATCCCTTGCTTTCCCAAGAGATGCTCCATTCTGTTTTTCAGGCCATCTCTTGGGAGTCTGGCAGGGCTATGTTAATGGCAGCAATAAGGTATTTTATTGCATCTGGGAGCCCAAGGTGCAGTATCCATAGGAGAGAGACAGATACACAGGGAGAAGTTTTGCCTCTACTAGCTGCGGAAGCCATGCTGGCAAGGGAAGGTACTTAAATACAGCTTTTCCTGGAAAGGTTCCTCTGGCCAGAAAAGGTTTGTCTACACTGCAGTTGAAAACCCTCAGCTGGCCTGTGCCAGCTGACTCAGGCTAAGGGATGGTTTAATTGCAGTGTAGGCATTCGGGCTTGCCTGCCTGAACTCTGGAACCCTCCTACCTTGCAGGGTCCTAGAGCCCAGGCGACCTCAATGTCTATACTGCAATCAAACGGCCCATTAGCCCGAGACAGCTGGGGTGGGCTTTTAATGCACAGCAAGCTGAGGTGTAAGTCTATAGCACACTAGCCTGCCATGCACTAAGGTGTCACATGGACCCTCCTACCGGGCACTGGAAGTTTTGGAGTGCACTTTGATCTGTTCCTGTTTCAAACCACAGTAGATCGAAGTGCACTCCAGAACTTCGAGAGTGCAGTGGCAAGGTCCACGCAGCCAGCTAGTGCACTGTATAGTTTATAACCCAGCTTGCTGGGCACTAACTGTGCATTTGGACAAGCCCAGAGACTCATCAGAAAGATTGCATGGACCAGAGTTTTAGGGACACTCCTGCTCTCTCCTGCTAACACTGTAATTGAATAATCTCTTTGTAGTCATGGGAACGTCTGTAAATATGGCCTCTGCTCCCACCTCCTAGCTTCCCCTCCAAAAATTACAGCTGCTGATTCAATTTCTGACAGCCTTTCAGATTGTTTGGGTAACATTTTCTCTGCTAAGCTGGGGAGGAGTCGGGGAGAAAGGGTTTTATTTTCTAAAGGCTGCCCTCTCTTATCGGTCAGTGCAGCCCCCGCCTCATGTGTCCCCTTCCTGGGCACATGCACTTCTATCAGTTACAGTGAAACACATTGTGGTGCTGGGGCTTAGAACTGACAGGGCTACATTCTCAGACACTGTTGCCTAATACGCATGAGGAAAGTGAAGCAGTCACACGGTCACACATGCACACTCAACAAAACATGCTGTCAAAGTGCAAAAGCAGCCAGCCACAAGTGCCGATAGGCAGTTACATGTGAAAAATACCTATTTGTGCGCACACACGTGTGGTTTGCACATGCACTCATGTTTGTACACACAAGTAAATGTTTTTCACATGGTTGTACGTGTTGGCATATGCAGTTAGCTGTTTTGTGCACCCATGTGTATGTTTTTGAGTATTATTTTTCTGTTGTTCAGATGGGGACAGCGTAAGAGGCTGGATGGATAGATGTTTGAAAACTTGTCTTGCAAAGTCAGCTTTGAAAAGGGAGGGGTATTTGAATGGCCTCCTGGATGGGACTCTCTTACCACATACTAATTGTCTACTGAAGCTAAAAGGCTGGCCCTTCCAAGATGGGAACCCTAGCCTTAGAAGAGGGGTTGTACAGAAGCACATAGTGGGTTTAAAATATCCAGGCATTACTGTGAGTTTTAGCTCATGCTCTCTTCAACTAGTGGAGCCTTTAAGAATAGGCTGCATGAGCGCTGATTCTGGCTCTGAAATGCCGCACCTTTGGCAGGGTTTGGCAACTGTGCCAGGCTCTTGTTGTGCTTGTCTGTTTCAAAGTAACAAAGCACCAGAGCTGCTGATGGAAGAGCCGTCCAGAAGGCTTGGCATGTCATGTAGAGCAGGTTCCTTCACAAAGGCTCATCCATTGGAGAGCTCGCTTTGCATCTCATCCATTATGTAAAGGATGCATTAAAAATAGCTGTGTAGTTCCTGCGGACATTGGCACACATGCTCAGGAGCCAGGACGAGGCACAGATGGTTCCTTGCAGTGACTTTGTGTGGTCTCCCTGGCTTTCCTTTCAGGAAAGTCGTGGCGGATTTAGAATCTTTTCATGAAGGACCGGAGGAAACAATCAGTTGTTGCAAGCAGGTGCTTGCATGGATTTGTGCATACTTTGACAGTCCCTCTTTGGAGAAACAGACCTCTCTGTGTGAGAGTCACCTTTCCACTTTGCCCCCTGGATTTTTCCACTGGGGCTTGAGTCAGTTCAATTCTCCTCTCCATCCATAATACTTTTCCCTGGAGTTTACCAAATAAAAGGTTCATTTTGTGGGAGTTTTTTTCCTGGTTCTGAAATCTTCTCCTGCTTTCCTGCAAGAGAATTGTAAGGAGTGCTCTAGAGATCGTAGTTCAGTACTACAAATTAAGAGGTCTAAAACATCCTGGGATGCTGCAGGTTTGGTCTGGAGGTGCTTTGATTGACCCCACAATAGTGCCCACTACTGGAATAGCTGTCTGTGCTCCACATCTAAATGAGGTGCAGTAGGGCAGTTAGAAGAGGATCTGCTCTCCCTTTAACTAGCTCTGACCATTGCTGATGAACCCCTCGCTTTCCTGAGCATTAAGATACAATTAAACTTTTGTTTGTAACCAAGATTGCTCTCTAGAAGCAATATGCTGATATTCACAATGAGGGGTGTGAGGGATAGAAGGAGACTTATTAAATCACATCCCCAAGAAAGATTGGTCCCTGCAGTGTGTTTGTGAGTGCTTTGTCCCGTCTCATTTTAAAATGGCCTAGGTGCTGATTTTCCTAGCACTTACCCTGGGAGTCTAATCCACATTGTAACAGACCTCACTCTAGGGACATTTCTCCCGCTATCCTGTCTAAATGTGCCCTTTTCACTTGACTGTCATGTGTCCTAATTATTGCCTTATATACCACACTGAGTAGCTTCTCCTTCCTTCCTTGAAATTTGAGAGACTGTTGTCAGTTTTACATGGGGGGGGGGCAGGTTCTGCATTAAAAATCAGCGTTATTTGGGCCAGATTCACAAAATTCAACTCTGGATCTGAATTTTCCCAAAGTTTAAGGCTTGTGGGACCCGAGGTTTTAGTTCTGGCCCATCTCTAAAATGAGGAACACAATGTACTTCTCAGTCTGATATGGTGATCCAGCTTTTTGCTTGGCCTTGGAAATACATCCCAGAGAACCTCAATATTTGGGCAGGGCTGGTGAGAAGGAGACAGTAGCAGAAGCATCAAAGAAAGTTTGTCAAACTTTTCACAAATACTGGGGGAAAGTTTGGTTTGTTCTTTATTTTTCACCAGCTTCATCCCATGCTAGCACCCTGAAGCATGAACAGCTGGACCTGGTGAGAGCTCTTCCCATCTTTTTTTGTTTTATGATTCCTGCTGGAGTCATGGCTATGTTTTTATGAATGAAGGGGGAAAAAAATCTCATTGAAAAGTTCGTCAACTTTCGGCTCCTACTCACTCAATGATAGATAGCTTTAATTACACTGAATTACTCAGCATCTCCACAGCACTCCCCAAAGTCATTAAAAATAGATTTTCTGTTTGAACTTCACTACCCGCAATGGGTCTCCAGGCAATACGCCATACTTATAGGATGCCCCATGGGCCGGCTCCTAGTCAGAGAGGTCAGCTGCTTGTGTTGGTAGCAGTCATAAAATGTGGAAACTTCTACTTTATTTATTCATTCATTTATTTATTTATTGGAGCCAGACTGTTTTATTTATTTTTAAGGTTCTTGTGGAACAGGGGAGGGGTATTTTAGAGGATTTGGAAAGTCTCTTTTTTTTTTATTTTGTTACAGGTCAGACAGTCAAGGAAAGCAGTAATGAGTCTTTTATCATTTAATTACTGGGAAGGAGGTTCCTAATTAGGGAAGTGAAAAACTCAATGCCAGAGCTGCTGTCTAGTAAAGGAGCACAAGTAGTAAAGGGAGGGTAGGGTGTCCTGTTATACTGAGACTCCCACTGGAAAAGGAGAGAAAACGCCAGGTGAGTGTTGGCTTCTTAGCTGTTGTCCTTAATACATCTGATTGTGGTGTGGTGCTTAATGTTTGTAGCAGTTGCACACACTGATCCATCCTCACTGCACCCATGTGGGGTGGGTATTAACCCCATTTTATCAACGGGAGGGAAATGACTGATGGAGAAACTAAAACCTGTGGCTAAGTCTTGCCGTGGGAGTTGGACTGTCTCCCTCACACAGCCTCACTGGAGTCAGCAGACACCTGCGTGGGGCTCAGCAACCCACCTTTGTGGAAGAAGTTGGGGCATTATGTTCTACAGTTGTAGGATCAGGTTCTAAATTTTGGAAAACTGGTGGCCAACTCTAGGTGCTTTCATTTTATTGGGGTGCCCACCTTCAGACACCTCAGGCCTCGTTTTCAAGTCAGTTGGCATGAGGACAAATACTCAGTACCTATGGATAATCAGCCCAGGTGGTCTCAAGGCATCCAGAATTAGTCTCCATTTCTGAAAATTTAAACCTGTTTCTGTCAAAGACCATTGCTAAAAGAGCATAACTCTCTGAGGTGAGGCCTATGGTCAACAGCTCCATTCCTCAGGCACAATGGAACTTTCCACTGTTGTGGTAAAGCTCATCAGTGCAGGAGACAGCCTGTCTGAGACCGCGGAACAACTCCACCAGGAGCTAAGGCCCATCCTAAACCTCCCCACCTTCTGCTCTCAGGGCCAGGCACACTGCTGCAGTCTGGGCCTGCTTTCTCTTATAGAAACACAGAGCAGCATGGGCATTTAAAAAACAAAACCCTACCGCAACCAACCATTCCTCTGTGCAGGGGCGGCTCTAGGTATTTTGCCGCCGCAAGCATGGCAGGCAGGCTGCCTTGAGCGGTTTGCCTGCGGGAGGTCCCCGGTCCCGCGGATTCGGCAGCATGCCTGCGGGAGGTCTGCTGAAGCTGCGGGACCAGTGGATCCTCTGCAGACATGCCACCGAAGGCAACCTGCCTGCCAGCCTCGGACACACTTGGCGTGCTGGGGCCTGAAGCCTCCCCTGCCTCTGCGCACACAATTCTGCTCTTGGGGAGAGGGTGTGAGAGAGAATAAACCACATGTGACAGATGTTAGTCACATTGGTTAATATACAACTGGAAAGCGATCCGATATTACAGTGATAAGGTGACTTGCTCAAGCTGGGATGGGATGGGCTACGTGGACTCTCATGCTGTTTGGGCCTGAGTTTCACGGGTGCTTGGTAGCTACAGTTCCCATTAACTTCAGCTGGAAGTTTTGGTGCTCAAGCTTATCTCCTCCACAGTGATAAGTTCTCTGGGTTTATGGCACTGCTCAGTACACATGATGCAGCTCATATAAGGGAGCTCTGTCTTTTCCCTGCTTCCCTCCTTCTGTTCTTTCCACTGGCTCATTGTGGACAGGTGCGAGTCAATCAGCCTCTTCACCACTATGTGAAGTGAACAGCTTTGGACTTCATTAGTTCTGCTGTGTCTGGTTACTGCTAGAAATGCCTTTCATTCCTCGCTTGTGCCACCTGTGGCCATAAAATCTGAAGAAGCCGTTCTTTTGATGCCTGCATTCCCGCCCTCTCTGCATTCGCTGCGGAGAAGAGCTGCTTGTTGTGTGAGCTCCCACTTTGCTCCCGAACCTGTCAGCCCGTCTCTGTCAGAGAGTGACTGGTTGGCATGCGGGGACAGGTGGAAGTGAATGTGCTAATAAGCGTACTTGGAGGCTCGGGGAGGCACAGCAGTGCAGCTCCTTTGCTCCAATTGTCAGAAAACAATCTCTGTGTTGAAATGATATTTGACCACCATGGACACAGGCAGTTATGATTCTAAAAATGATGCTTTCACTGAGTGTCAATAGCTAGCACTGTGATCCGCGAGGAAGAGGCACTTACATACTTATGTTCCATCAGTCACTTGCTCTTGTGTGTTTTTCTCTTTCCTTTTTCCATTCTCTCTTTTTCATTCCTTCTGATTCTCCCATTTGCTCTTTCTCTCTCTCCCTCCTGCCTTTTCTCTTAATCTATTTTTATCTTTCAGACAATGCATTCTGTCTGTCTTTTCTGTCTTTCAGTGATCCCTGGCTAAGATAGAGGGAAAACAAACTAATCAATTTCAAGGCATTCTCTCCCTGCCCCTGCCAGTTTGGGAAACAAGAGCAGGCCCAGAAATCAAACCTTCATCTCTTGCAAAGCATTGCTATTTCCAGCTGGGCCGGTCCGTTTTATATGACTGATGTTCCTTTCTTTCTTTCAGTTTTTGCCAGGATGTTGCTATCCTTTCATGGCAGTGAATTACATTCATTTGAATCCTTCATTTTTCTGTCTGATCTCATTGTTTCTTTGTTTTGTTTTTTAAATCAACTCCAATCCATGTTGTTTCTCCCTCAGCCTGCAGACAGCTACATGGCTGAAACATGGTGTTCTTTATCTTCTCTCCCTAATGCGGCATTTCATGCGCACAGACACTTCGGTTTCATAATGATAATTAGCCTGGCAGAGAACATTTTGAAAACAATTAAAACACAAGCAAGTATTTCCACTCTACTTTTGTAAGGAGCAAGGGAATCCCAGTTCTTCTGTCAGAGCTTCTGAGAGGGAAATAAGCTTTCAGAACTGCATGTGATGAGATAGATAGAACCCTGCAAATCCACGGATATCCGCTTTATATCCCCAGCTGGGAATGGGGTTGGGGGTATCTGCGGACCATTTTTTTGCGGATCGGATGCAGATAGTAATTTTATCCACATGGAGCTCTAGAGATAGGGGTACATGATAATGCCTGCTGTTAACGGGATTTCGGTGCTTTTACTCACCAAACTCTGCATACAGTCCATTGGAATCCTTAGTATTTGGATTTCAGATTACAAGGATAGTGGATTATGTGTTATAATTGTGAGATCTGGGCAAATATATGATGGGGACAAGTGTTGCAAAAAACATTCCTCTAATATTCTCTCAAACGTTTAAATGACTTTGCTTCATCTGTGTTCACGATCCTGTTGTGTTTTCTTTCTGTGAATGTCTCCTTGGATATTTCATCATATTTTATCAGTTTCAGGCATGAATGTTTGTTTGCAAGGAATTATTTTAAAACTGTGTGGTGGAGTAAAAATAGGAAATTCACTCCAGAAGTATATATGCGCTCTTCCAATCAGGGAACAGAAACAATAAAAGATGACTTATTGACATGATCATAGTGAACCAGTGCAGGTGGAAGAGTTTGCTGAGATCTCTTTCTGAAGGATATACTTCCATCAGACACAATTTGTGGGGTGTAATGCAGGGATAACTGGCTGAACTTCTATCGCTTGTGTTGTGCAGGTCAGGCTGCGTGGTCCCATCTGATCAATGAACGATTCAGATTTAGTACCTAATTTGAAAAGATTTGTCAAATAATTTTGAATAGTAAATACATTTGCCGGCATTGATATTTACTCATGGATGTTCCACAAAGCAGAAAAAGAGGCGAAATTCATGACAAAAGTTGTTTGTACAATTGCTGCTGTAATAATTATTGGCATTTACTATTTCTATAGCGCTGTAAGAGTACACACCACTTAAAAATGTGAAAAGGAGCCTAATCTAAATTTATCGTAGATTCAAAAGAGCAGGTCCTGTAAAACAGTGTTGGCCCAGGGTGTCTGGGGAGTCGGAGCTCATTTTACCACTGCAAAATGAAACAAAAAAGAAAGGAAAGAAAATCTTCCCCCCTTGCATGTTGTTCCATGACAATTGGTTAATTAAGTACCACATGATGTCAGCAGCAGCCATGTCAATGACTGATGGGAATTCTGAGAATAAAATTAAACAGTATCAGGAGAACAAATGCACAGAGCCCCAGTGAAGAGGGGGAGAAGGTTAGGGCTTGTCTTCAGTACGAGTTATGTTGATATAACTTAGGATGTCGCTCAGGGGTGTGAGTAAGCCACTCCGCTAAGCGACATAAGTTACACCGACATAAGCACTGGTGTGGACAGCGCTGTCGATGGGAGAGCTTCTCCTGCCAACAGAGTTCCTGCTACTCACAGAGGTGGTTTTACTATGAGGACAGGAGAGCTTTCTCCTGTCAGCATAGAGTGTTGACACAACACATATGGTGAAGACGCAACTACATCACTACAGCTGTGCCACTGTAGCACTTCTGATGTAGACTAGCACCCTTAGAATCACGAAGCCATCTGACTTTCTATCTTCACAGGTACTCAGAAACTCCCCAGTGTGGAGAACAGAATCCTGGTCATGGAGGCAACCATTCTTTCAGGCACATGGGCCTATGTTTCCCTCTGCTCCAGTGCTGACCAAGCACTAGACAACCTTTCTCAGCAGCTCCCATGTTGCCATCGGAGACTTGGATGTTTGCAGGGACCGTGTCCCATTCTGGCACCCTGAATGAGAGAGGGAGGCAGATTCCAACTTTGGGATAAGATTAAATTCTTAGTTCCTGATCAGTTTCATGGCTCTGAAAATCCCATTCTCTTTCCCTGCCCTTTCTTTGGGAGGCTAAAAAGAAAGCATTTATTTTAACTGCTTGCTCACAGCCAGTGCGCACACTATTGCCTTGAATTTTCACCAGGCTTCCTTGTGTGTCACAAGAAAATTCTATCAAATGGCAAATTTTTGCCTCCAAAACATACAGAAATTCAGAATAGGCATTTTTAATCCATTAGTGGTGATGGGGACCTTATAAGTACCTGAATAACCACAATGAGTATGGTGTCCTCTGACAGTAGGGCTGAATTTCGGAATGTTGCAGACTGCGTAGGGGTGAGTGGGTATGTCTGTCTGTGTATGCATATGTGAGAGAGAGAGTGAGAGAAAGAGATGGGTTCTCATCTATTTGTGCTGTAGTAGCAGTTACTGGCCCTGTGAAATCAGGGCCTCGGTGTGCTAGTAGCTGTACAGACATCTAACGAGAGAGAGCCCCTTGCAGACTAGGTTGACCGGACAGACAAATGAGGAGAGAGAGAGAACATCATTATTGCCCTTTTACAGATGGGGAGCTGAGGTGCAGAGAAGAAGAGACTTGAACAGACAGAGCGTATGGTAGAGCCAGGAACCAAACCCAGACCTCCTGTGTCCTCCTTACACCCTCCGATTGTTTCCTTTTCCTACATCGCCCTTCTCCATGTGTAAGTTAGTCCCTTGCACGCCCTTGGGATCCCGAATGGGTGCTTGTTGTTCACAGTTTTGCCTCTTACAAACGGCGTGTACCTTCCAACAGGGTTTACATCACCACTGAATTTGACCCAAAAGGCCTCCATAATTGCTGCACTGGCTAATTCCGGGCTAAAACGGCTCCGTAGTGTTCTAGCGCAACATACATTTTATATATAATAATTTTTTTTAAACTGTTAAGTAGGGCCCAGGAAACAAGAAGAAAAGCAGCCCTATTGGTTTCTTGTTTAGAGAGGAACTGGGTTCTCACTATATCAGCAACACTTGGCGTGAAAGTGGCCTTTGTTTAGAGAGACACTGCTTCTTTTCAGCCCCTGACTTCCCAGCTGCTGAGAGCGAGGCTGTGTTTTGACAGACAGAGCGAATGTAATGCAGACAGTTGTTTTAATTTCAGCCAGTTGCAGAAATCACTCACAAGGAGCCAGAAACCCAAGGAAAGAGGCCGCACACTTGGCTTTAGTTATCTCTGCACAAGGGCTCTGTTTGGATGGCAGAGCGGAAGGGAGCCCATTGGTTAGTGTAACGGATACACCACAGCCCAGCAGAGAGCGATTGCCATGGGAGAGGTGAACTGGAACAGGAATCAGAAATGTTCTTCTCCCACCTACTTGAGCATGCAGCATTTTAAACATAAAAGATCCTTTTTCTGTTCACTTTCATTTCTACCAGAGGGGCTCCTTTTCCCTTGAATATTTGCCTTTCATTCTTTTTTTTTTCTTTGTATTACAAGCCAAAATCTGAAGCCAAGAGCTGGTGGGGGGGATGTTGTTTTTTGAGGGGTAGAGGGGGTGCAGAGAGGTAGGTGTGGTGGTGGTTTTTAGTATTTATTTCAAGTTATGAAATGCCTCACTCTGACACTCAGTACTGGCACAGACATTAAAAATTACAACCAAGAATACACATCCTCCATGGACATGGACTCTCTGGGCCTGATTCACCATTTTGTTGCTCCAGTTATGTGTTGCTGTGACTCTAATGACATCATTGGAACTTGCACTGGTGTAACACTGAAGTTACATAGTGGTGAATCTGGCACACAGAACGTGGTTCTCCCCTGCCCTGTACCTTGTGTCACCATATAGCCCTGTGCAAAATCATCATAAAATGCTGCCAACTCAGAATTCTGTATTCGATTACACTGGCTGTTTGCACCAGTGTCCGTGACTGCACAAGGTGCAGAGTAGGTGAGAAACAGGCATATAGACTTTTACCATCCAAACCCATTGCTCAGTATCTAAATAACTAACAGTACTTGAGGCATCCTGCCTACTGGGGGCAGGTACAGAGTGGGCTGGGACAGTCACCTCCAAGGAGGAGATGGTGTGTTACGAGACAGTATGGTCTCTTCCTGGATGCATTTGTATGGTCTCCTGGCAAGGGAAGATTTGGCAGGGTTACGGAAAAAATGGCCGCCTCTTCAGTGGAGGGGGACGGGGCTTCATGAGAATGTAATTCTCCTTCCCAACTCAGTCAAAACCTTATGACTTATACAGGCCGTGTGTCACTGTGGTTTGCTGACCTGCTGAAATCTGTCTTGCCAGTCCCAGCTTGCAAGCAGTACCTTCAAGATTTGTTTCTGTGAGCCATATGGAAGCCAGCAGTCTACGTCCTGTCCTGGACCATCTCAGCACATGTTTACATCTCCGAACAAGTGTGCGCATGGAGGCGGTTTTGAGACTGGCTCCTTGGACTAGAACTCTGCCTTCTGGCTGCCAAAGAGAGCATTTGCCGGTGTGTTAGCAGACAGATTTCACTAACACAAACCAGCAAGAGCCTCTGATGTGCTCACCCCAGACTGCTGTGCAATCTGTCTGCACAGGCTAAGCTCTGATCACCCCCTCCACTAGGCCTATTTGCCAGGCAAGCTTGACTGTATGTTGCTATTTATTGTAAATGATACATTTGAGTCTCTGCTGTTGATACAACATAAGTAGTAATAATTATTATTATTATTTATTAACAAAAACATTTACACGTCTTCTTTCACCCCGACGGATCCCATAGCACTTCATAGACTATATATGAGATTTTTTTAAATATATAGATGAGTCTCACTTCCTATGAATTGCCATGTTGGATTTGACCGGAGGTCAGTCTAGTCCAGTGTATTGTCTTTGATAATTGTTAGCACCTCACAGAAAGGTAAAAGAACCTCACAGTAAGCGATGATGCAATTCCCTGGCCCAGGGAATGTCTCCTTCTCACCCTGTTCCTTAGCGATTAGGATGCAGGAGGGCTTATGTCCCTTCCCAATTTCTTGTTTGTTTGATTTTGAGACTGGATATTCTGGTGATCCAAATAAATGGCCAGTCTTTGTGCTGAATCCTGCTAAGCTCTTGCCCTTAATGCTGTCTTGTGACAATGATTCCGCTGCTGAAACACACCTTCTTCTGGGGTGGAACGCGATAGCTATTAAACGCTACGTGGAAGCCAATACGATGGCTTTAGTACAGGAAGTGGAGAGAAATACCTCATCCCACTGAAACTGCAGGGAGGGGATTAAAAGAGGCAAACCATAATTTCCAGATTGGAATCTGGCAATGACATTGGAGTGAAAGCCCTCCTCTTGTAGGCAGTACTATGACAAGTGGGTCAGGACCTTGTAACATCTCACCAGTGTAAATGTACCTTTTCTGTTCAAAAAGTTTACTGTGTGAAGTTATTTGCTGATGGCCAGGTTCCTGGTGATTTTGTAAAACCTGCCAACAGAGGCATTCCCTCTTCATTTTCTTTTCTGTCCTGCTCCCCTGTCCCTGTGAGACAGGCCAGGCAGCCTCATTGTCTGGGTTTGAGAAACTTTTACTCCCTTATCTGAAGAAGTCTTGTCAGTGATCCTGAGAAATGGAATTGTGACTGCACGGGGTTACAGCCACTTGTTTTAATATGGCTTGTCCTGCTATGTATTGAGAGTACTTTACTGAGGATCCGAGAGTAATCGTCTGTTCTTGCCCAGAGAGTCTCATGAAATCCAGATGTGCTCATAGGAAGCTCTCCCAGGCTGAAATTCAACCCTCTGTCGAGGGCTGTTAAGAGGCCTATGAAACACTGAAGTGTAGGATTTATCCCCTTGGATCAGACTACTGGCCCTTCAGGGCCAGTTTGGACCCATACCTGATCCTGCTAAAGGAGATGAAGACCCTTATAATACATCTCACCAATTTTCAGTGCTGTATAACCGGGAATAATTCCTTCCTAATCTCTGTAGCTACCAGCCTAGGGATGAAACTTGAAATTTGATCAATTTTATCTTAACCATGCATCACTGAAAACATTATTACGGGGCCCAAAATTCAATTACAGTATTTGAAGGATGAAAGCAAAGCAAAACCAAAATGGCAGTATTTGCTCTTCAAATGTGCGCTGCCGTTCCCTGTCCTCTTGGGGAATTTTGTTTCCTCCTAACCTTCCTGCAAAGAACTTTTTCCGCAGCCTGTGTGAAACACAGAGTACATCTACACTGCACCTGGGAGCGTGCTTTCAACTGCAAATGAACAGACACATGCTAGGTCTGCTCACGCTAGCATGCTAAAAATAGCAGTATAGCCTCTGCAGCAGGTGCTGCACCTTGGGCTAGCTGTTAAGTACGTACCCGTACGTTTCTGTAGGAGGAAAAACTGAGTGTCGCTTTCTCTAACATGTTAGAACAGGGTACTGGGTTCTGTTCTCCACTCTGCCATTGACTTGCTGCGCAACCTTGGACAATCTATTCAGCACCTCTGTGCTTTGGTTTCCTTGTCTGTAAAACGGGTATAATATTTCATAATATTGATTTACCCCACAAGGATTTTGTTAGTCTTTAAGTAAAGTTTGTGAATCACTTTGCAGTTCTCAGAGAAAAGTCCTTATAAAAGGGCTAGTTGCTGCTGTTTTGTTTGTTTGTTGTGAAGACAAGGGGAGTGAAAATGCAATGAACATGTTTATTTACTTCCTTTCCAGGTGTCCAGGGTTCCTGTTGAATCCTGTGAGCAATACACAACCTGTGGGGAATGTCTGAGCTCAGGGGACCCTCACTGTGGCTGGTGCACTCTTCACCACATGTAAGTCCATCGTCGGCCATTTGATTTGAACTAATGGGCACTATTGCAAGAGAAGCCTTAAAAACCTGAACTCTGCTTGTATGTGGATATTAAAAAACAAACACAAAAACAAATACAGTACCAGCCTTTTACAATCGCTCTTTTCCTACAAGGGAATTCCTTGCACTGCAGGGTGAATGCTACTGAATATCACTGAAGTCCTGTTAAATATGAAAATGTACTTCCTAGATTTAGGAGATGGGGAATAAATCCAGCATGTGAAGTGAGTGTCTAAGAGCATGAAACTACATGAACTGAAACTCATGGGAATGGAAGCCCCCTAGTTTCACACAGCCTTGTTATTTACCCAAATCCTTAATTGTTCCAAATTGGAGGGGGTTTTTAATAGTGGGGTGGCTTATATGACCTTATTGACATCAGGAAGGTTTCACCTGTGCACCTGAGCGGAGGATTTGGCTCTTTACGAGTGGCAAGGGGAGGCTATTTAACTACTACTTTGGAATGTCACAAAATGGAATGCTTCAGGCAGTGGGTCAAACCCAGCAAAGCAATAAAACTGTGGGTTAGGCTGGGGCTTTGTGCTGGGTTTGAGACCAGCAGCTCTAAATCATGTCAGTGGAGACAAAGGAAATAAAGATTTTTCCGGGTGCTTCAGAAAACTGGGTCTCTGAATTCGGGCAGTGTTTGTGCACTCTCTCTGCGACAATAGTGTTCACTTGCTAAAGCGGAAGGGGGACCCAGCAAGCGCACTTGAGGGGAGAAACCTGGAGCACACTGGTAGAAAGGAATCGAAAGCCCTTTGGCTCTGTGCCAGCCAGCAAAGCACTCCCATTAAATGGGTGGAAATTGGGGCGGAGGCAGAGGAACAGAGTTCAGAGACCCACACAATAACACTTGGCCACACGCCGAAGCAGCAGGTGTTCGGAGGGCACGAGAAGGAGAGCAGTAAAGGCTTATATACAAAATCTGGACTGGATTAGAGACCTGTATGCACAGGGGTATCTGCACTCCCACAACCTGGGGAACTGTGTGTTTAATTTCAGTTGTTGCATTCAGGGAAACTTTAAGAGAATAACCAGTAGTCACAGGGCCTGATGCTCTGCTACCTTGCTGCTACTTAGACCTGTGCAGAACAAGCGCGAGACACTATCACTCTGGTTTGGTAGCACTCAGTACTCTCTGTGCCTGGGTGTAAATGAATGCACAGCAGTGAAGAATTTAGCACTCTTGGGTCAAATTCCTGAAACGGCCTTAGCTTGTCTATTTCCTCCTTCTTCATTGCTTCCCCCTTTTAAGACCAGACTGCCCAACCCCTCACTGACTCTGTCCATTGTTAGCGATATCACAGGGCCTACAAATCTTTTAAATCAATCCGATGGAGTGGTTATAGCGTTCTGGGTGCTCCACAGTTACCAGACAGGACCAGAATGTGTTGTGGAGGACCTTAATAAACAGGGGGCTTCCCAGCCAGGTTGTTCTCTGTCTAGTTGCTGCTTGAGCTATGGCGTTTTTTGTTTATACCCTCCCACTACAAGTCTCACTTTATCTGGTGATTAGAGCTGGAAGGTGAAAGGATCACTATGCCCTTTGCTATACTAGTTAATTAAAAGCAGCAAAGAGTCCAGTGGCACTTTATAGACTAACAGATGTAAGGTGCCACAGGACTCTTCGCTGCTTTTACAGATCCAGACTAACACAGCTACCCCTCTGATACTAATTAATTAAGTCTCACAACCCACCAGGGAGGGGAAGATAAGGATTTTTATCCTCATTTTGCAGAGAAGAAAACTAGGGCATGAAGAGACTTCATTTCTGCCACACAGTGGCTGTCATGATTATGTCGATTGTAAGCATTTTAGGGCTGTCTCTCACTGCATGTACAGCACCTCGCACAATAGGACCTTGATCTCAGTTTGAGCCCTCCAGGTGCTACTGAATAAAAACGACGATGATAACTTGCTCAAGGTCACACACTACATCAGTGGTAGGACAGGCAAAACCCAGGAGTTCATGCTCTCAGTCCCCCTTCCTGAACCATTACATGACTTTCCCTTGCCCAACATAGGGACTGGTAGCTTGTAGGAAGAGAACTCAGGCCAGGGGCATGGAGCGTAGCAGAGATAAGATAAAAGGGGAGCAGAGCAGAAAGGTTGGGGGAGCCAGACCATGCATTGAACTAGAGGGCTAAATCTGGCCAACAGCCTGCAGTATGCAGGCCACTACAACGCCTTCTTCCCTGCTGGTATTTTCCGACCCTTCCTTGGAGTTTTTCTGGCTTCCCACTGCCTGCGCAGAGCAATGATCATTTTTTAGCCCCTGTCTGAAGCTGTAAATAGTTTAGTTTATCTTACTGTTACTGAAGCCACTGTCATATTTGTTTGGAAGCCCCCAATGCCGGCGTGTTTGTGTTTCATTTGTCATCTCTTGCCTCTAACTTTTACATTTCACTCCTGCCAGATGGGCCAGCTGCTTCTGTGTTTGGTGGGGAGGTCACAGGTCAGGATGTGCCGCTCACGCTGCATTCACAGAGGGCTGACAAAAAGAGGCACAAAAGAGGGAGTTTAGGGGGCTGGGGAAATTGAAACTGAGATAGAGGTAGAGTGCTGAGGGAGAGAGAAAATAAAGCCCTTGTGACAGTAAAGTGGCCATGAAGGATACCTGAGCCAGTTCAGATACAGTAAGAACCAACTGAGAGCCTTGGTCCAGGATTCCAACTGCTTTTCTCACCTTCTTTCTGTTTTGAGTCTGTGTCTGCACTTCTGGGTCCTGGATGGTGAGAGAAATACCAAAACAACTGCAGAAGTTCTTTGTCATAATGCTGTATTCCTGGCCCAGCCAGAAGTAGGGAAGATGCGCTGGGGATCCTATGAAACAGTTTATCGATGTGGGATTTATGGACAGTTTTGCAGACTGGGGATACTCAGATCAGAATCCGAACTTGTGGGTGCTTAGCCAGAACTTTTGAGTGATTACCAAGGCAACTAAAGCTTTTGGATCTTGAAATCGTAACAATGTCTTGAACTGGTGTGCGAGTGAAAGACAGACAGACACAGACACCACTGACCTCTGCTGGATGGAATCAGGAGTGTGTGTCATAGGCTCTATACTGCCCATTTTAGTGCAGGAGGATCTCAGTTGTATCCACTGTTGCCATAAAACTCCTAAGTGACCAGGAGGATCTGAGTTCTATCCCTACTGCTGTCATTAATTTCTAAGTGACTACAGCATTTTCTTATTCGTGTTGTTTATTATTTAATATTACTATTGCAGTTGTGCCTAGAGGTCCCAGTCAGGGATTGGTGCCCCTTTGTTCTTGGCACTGGGCTTTTGTAAATGTATAATCTAAGTGTAATGATGCCCCTGGTTAAATTGCCTGTGGGGATTAAACCCATGATCTCTGGATCTAAAAGCAGGAGCTGCTGATGTTTGAGCTAAAGGGTCACACAGCAGCAGAACCACAATTCTCTATATTCCATCTAGAGGACGACAAAGAGCTACATTGTGTTAGGGGAGGTGCCTTTACATACATTCACCTCCACAAGCCCATGAGACCAAGGAACTAAAATCAAAACCAAAAGGGTGAAATGAGCTGTACTAACAGCTTCTGCATCCACTTAATCCCCCACAGAGGTCTTGGGAGGCAGGTTGGGGTAGGGATCAAAGAAGCAAGGGGAAGACCTGGAATTTAATATTGCAAAAGAAGAGATTGTGCTCTGGGCAAACATACAGTGGAGGCGTATTGGGGATTAGCTGAGTCTGATTTCACATTGTAGTTCATAAGTAAGCATTTCAATGCAGGTTTGCGCCTTTACCGATTGTTCCTTACATTAAAGTAGCACCCAAAACGTGTCAAGGTACATGTGTGCAGCCCACGGCAACAGGTCTCACAACCCAGGTTGTCAGACTCAGGCTCACAGGACTCGTGCTGCAGTGCCAAAAACAGCTGGGTAGGTATTGTGGCTGTGAAGCCCATCCCCGTCTTTTAGGCTTCAGAGTCTGAGCTGCAGCCCAAGCCCGAATGTCTACGCAGCTATGAGGAGCGCCATAGAATGAGCCCGAGTGTGTACACCGGGGCTCTAAGACTTGCTCCTGCAGTCTGCCACTTGTACTGCAGGGCTGAATAGGAGGATAGCCTCTGGCCCGAAGACCTTTTAGGCTGCCAATTAATCGTGGTGTTAATTTTTCTATGGACCGATTTTCAGGACCACGGCACAGGCCACTAACATTTGATCAAAGGGTATAAATCCATTAGCTGGTAGAAGTAGCAGGGTAGGGGACTTCCCACTGGAGGAGGACACAGCACACACTGTGTTGTACCTTGATTTAAGAAGCCTTCCAGGAGTCTGGGACATAACATGAGATTCCAAAAATCCCTACAAGAAATGGCCAAGGGAAAAGTATGTTTCCTTTTGCAGGATCCCTTGGTTCACCAGCATCCAAAAGAATGAGCAACCTGCCTCATGTACAGCATTCCCAAGATCCAGCTTGGGGTGCGATCTTCAGTCATTCGCTTTTACTTTATAATCAAGACAGAGAGGTTAATTTTACTAGTACTACTCCAGCAATTCTGCTCTTTGGGAGGTAGGTAGAGGCCTCAAGGAGATTGAGTATCCTTGGTCCAGTGGAATTTGCAATCTTCAAGGCACTCTCTATATGCTGCTCTCTGCATGCATGTTATTGTCTGCAGACCTATTTATCTCTGGCCACGTCTACACTACGCGCGAAAATCGATTTTAGATACGCAATTTCAGCTACGAGAATAGAGTAGCTGAAATCGAATATCTAAAATCGATTTACTTACCCGTCTTCACCGCGCGGGATCAATGTGCGCAGCTCGCCATGTCGATTCCGGAACTCCGTTTGTTTTGGTGGAGTTCCGGAATCGTTCTAAGCGCGCTCTGGGATCGATATATCCCGTCCAGATCAGATACGGTGCGTAGTCTAGACGGGGTGTCTGTTAGGGCTGTTGCCATAAATAGTATGATAAAAAAGAGCCATTCCAGTGAGTCAATGAGGTAAAGGCTCCAGTCAAGAGCTCACTTTCAAGCTATCTTACAGATTCACTTAAACCTCAATAATTCTTTTCTTTAGCAGCATTCATATTTAGATCCATTATTATGTTCCAAAAAAGAGAAGGTGGGGGAGGAGGACAGCTACATCGATTGTCAAGTATGGAAAGGGAAAGTGGTAACCTCCGTGCTTTTCTTATGCAGAAGCAAACCGCCTTTCAGCAATGAATATAGCTGCCTTTTTTTTTTTGTTTGAGTCCCAATTTTGCAAGGCTCTTGTCACCTCATTTAGGAGAGGTTTGGTACGGGGAGATTAAGACTCTTTGTGGAACAGTCAGTATATCTGCTAATGTAGATGTTTACCTAAGATTGCATCCAGCCCTGCCACAAGGAAAACAAAACAGCAACACCTGCTTTTGTGTTGAGTATTCGTTCCACTGACTTCAGTCCTAAGTGGGAGAAGAGCACTTTACTGCTTATAGTAACAAATACATTCAAATGGGTGCTTAGAGAAGCACTTGAACAGGGGTCTCAGGCCACTGGTAATAGCATTCAGAGGTTAACAGTAAGTGAAAGTTGATATAATTTAATGACTGTTCGTTGACACCAATAAAATTCAACATATGTCAGCCACTACTATATAGTGGAATCTGAAAGACTCTGCTTTTCTCATATACCATAGGATAGAAAAGCACTGTACTACTTCTCTGATACCACTATGCAGTGACAGCTGGTAATGCTTATTTTAATGGTAATTGTTCTGTGTAAGATAAGTTGGTGAGTCTCTATCCGGTTCCTAGTGGACAGGTGTCCACATTACCACCATTGGCCGTAGTTGGCCCCTTTATATTAGCTTATGTAACTGCAATTATACGGATGGTCATAAAATTATCCAGCTCTTTTAAAAATCCAGCTGCAGCCTCTGACTTGCTACCCTCTTGTGTTTGTACAGTGCCTAGCACAATGGGGCACCAACCTGGATTGGTCCGTAAGCAGGGCCGTAATAAACGTGCTTTATAGCTGCAGGGAAGGTCACAGCTTGACTCCACATACTGCATGGTAGCATTTTCAGTCCTCCCTTTTGTTGACTGGCTCCTTAATTTCCAATCATGGGGCAAAGTAGTGAGGTGGGAACTGATTAGCCCTTTTTACTTCACCTCTCCTGATTCGGAGAGCAGCTCTGATTCTGAATCAGAATTTCAGTCCACACTGAGGTTCTCCTCAGTGAAGTGGCTTCGGTGATGAGCACACAGCACGGCCGGCACGGCCGGCACTCCAGCAGCAGCACTCATCATTCACCTTAGCACACTTAATGGTTTCTTTGCAAGGCGGAAGGAGGGTGGGGAGAGTCAGAGAGATTTGAGCATGACAACTGAACTTAACTCTAGTGTCTCCAGTCTCAGGATAAGAAATCACAGCTTCCAGCACATCAAGACCCTTGGCTTTGTAAGAGACGATTTATTAGCCGCATGTTTTTCTTTTAATTAAAGTGCAGGTGCTGTCTTGTGAATGCCTTTTATTGCTTTTTATTTAAGGTAGCACGTGGATTGTGAGTTTGTTGTTGACTAAAATGAGGAGCTCAGAGTGCTGATCTGAGCCAGATATACTGGGCCTAGTTTTCAGAAATGCTGAGTTCCCACAGATCCACCTGAAGTCCTTGGGAGCTGTGGGTACACAACACCGCTAAAATCAGGCACAGGTTGGGTAGGACTGTGCACGTCTCCTGGCAGCACCGAATGGTCTTTTCATCCCAGGGCTCAGTACTCTTCCCTAACCCAGATGTGTCTGCTAGTGCATTTCTTTTCTGATCTGCAGCTTCTGCACCTGATAAAGTTGCATTTACTCCTTTCCATGGATATAAGACTGACTGCTTAGTTATCTGAATTTTGTTTTCGTTCAGTGAATTTCCTCTTATTCTTTGGGATTCTATACATCTTTGGGATCCTATACCTACTCAATAGTAATATGAAAGAAGGAAAGAAAACCTGCTTGACACTTGACATAATCCTTCTGTTGGGTAAACAGAGATTTTGGTTTACAGATTAATCCTGAGAAAGTGTTGTTACTGAATGGATTGTTACATCTTAGTCTAGAGAATGGTGGTGATTTTAAGAGATCTGCTATTGATTAAACATATTTCTGCATTGTATTTTACTGAAAGACAACACAGCTTTTGGAAATAAAAAGCCCAACAAAACATATTCAGACAAATAATTGTTTTAGGCACCTTAATCCTTGAGGGGGCCATTTAGGGATTTGGAGATTGGTCCTGCTTTGAGCAGGGGGTTGGACTAGGTGATCTCCTGAGGTCCCTTCCAACCCTAATAATCTATGATTCTGTACTGGCCCTGGAATCTGTGCACAGAGCTCTGTTGATGTACTTCAGTCCTGGTCATTATTATTCCCTGTTGCTGCACTTATCCAGCCAATGCTGGGCTCTGCTCCGACCGCTCTGCTGATGCACCACAATCCTGACCAGCAGTGGCACCCCCTGCTGTTTGACAGACAGAGATAAGTTCATCAGGTGTCCCTTTGCACTGATGCTTGTGTGTATATCAGGTGCTCCCGGAAGGACAAGTGCGAGCGAGCAGATGAGCCGTACCGATTTGCAGCCAGCATCAACCAGTGTATGAGTGTCACCGTGCAGCCCAGCAGCATCTCTGTGTCTGAGCACAGCCTTCCGGTAGGTACAGGTGGCAGGCGGTTCTGTGCGCAGGCCCTCAATCCCGTGGGCAAGGGTAGCTCAGTTGTGACAGACAGTGCTCCACACACACAGGCTCAGAATCATAATGACAGAGCCATTTTTTTCTCTACAAATACTTTCCCATGAACATGGAGTTCAGGTTCATGAAGAGGTTAGTAAGGGAAGGGATATTCCAATTCCTTAGGAGTCAGAGGTCACACAGACACCCACATTCCCAAATCCGGCCCCAGTGCCCACATTTTCACTGAGCAACTGCCAACCTCCATTAACCATTGAAGGAAAAGTTCTCTTTTCCCTGCCATTACTTGTCCCTCTGGGAGGATCTAGCTGCCCATAGGCTCCAGCTGTTCCTTTCTAAGCAGCTGCACACCCTCCCCATCAGGTGCTGCACTGGGGCAGGCAAGTCCCAGAACATGGGCCACTCTTTTCCCAGGGACTGGCTAGAGAGGGGACGGTGTGACCATCATATATCAGTGGAGAAAAACATTGCAACACTATCTACCTTTCCTCCTCTGGTTACAGCGAAAGGAGTGGCTGCGTGCCACATGTCTGGTCTTTTTCTCTGCGTAGGGTTGGTTGATGCTCCACAGAGAAGCAGCAGGTGCTGAAAATCTAAAGGGAACTCTGGGTAGTTCTGACAGCTAATGGGAACTTGGTTGTATTTTTTTTTTCTCTCCTTTTCCCTTGTTCCAGCTCAGCCTGCTGGTGAGTGATGCTCCAGACCTGTCAGCTGGAATCACCTGTTTGTTTGGAAACCTCACTGAGGTGGAAGGCCAAGTTTCCGGCAGCCAGGTTGTCTGCGTTTCACCAGCCCCTAAAGATGTCCCCGCCATTCCTGTGGACCAAGGTGAGCTGATTTCATGATTGGAGTATTGCCTGGTGGCAGGGGCGGCTCTAGCTTTTTTGCCACCCCAAGCACGGCAGTCAGGCTGCCTACGGTGGCTTGCCTGCGGGAGGTCCCCGGTCCCATGGATTCGGCGGCATGCCTGCGGGAGGTCCGCCGGTCGCATGGCTTCGGCGTACCCGCCGCCGAATTGCCACCGAAACCACAGGACTGGCGAACTTCCCTCAGGCAAGTGCCGAAGGCAGCCTGACTGACGGCCTTGCGGGGACTGGCTGGGCTCCCCCCGCGGCTTGCCGCCACAGGCACGTGCTTGGAGCGCTGGTGCCTGGAGCTGCCGCTGCCTGGTGGCCTTGTGTTTTGCCTGTGTATTCACCTTATGGGGGAGAGGAGCCAGCAATTGCTGAGTAGGGCTAGATCTAGCTGCCAGGCAGAGCAGAGCAGACCACAGCTGGGCTGTATGTCAATGCTGCCTGAACCCCTTTGATACTGTGCGGGATGACAAACCATCCAGGAATGGGGCTGGAGGTGGCTGTCCGGTAACAACCCAGATCCTCAGGATATAGGCTGTGCCCAAGAAACCCCAATAACTGATGAATCTTCAAGCCAGTTACCTTCTTGTCTCTCATCCCACCAGGGAACTCACCCTTCATGCTAGGCAGATGTGGGAGATGAAAGTGTGGGGGTTGCTGCACTCAGGCCTGACTCAGTTGCTGTGAGTAGGTGGATGAGGTTTCTATTTTTTGGTTTTGATCTTTGGGTTGTTTCTTCATTAATGTCACGCTGTCATATTCCCCCTCCCCCTCCCCCCTGCCTCTCTCTGTCCCCAGAATCATAATGCTACTTGTTTTAAACTCATTTTCTCCTTGGCGTGCTTCCAGGTGTCATCTGTGCTTTCCTGCTGTTATTTTCCTATATGTACAATGTTACGCTGAATTTGAGTGCTCATGAAAGTTAGGGGCTTGGAGAGAGCTAGGAAAGTGAAGAGCAAACTTCCCTCGCACAGCTCAGCTAGTGCAATTTATTCTTGATTATTCCAGTGGTGAGCCTCTTACTTAGCTCTGTTAATGCCCTCCAGTCCCTGCCTGCAACACCCCATCCTGGGCTGCATTTCAGGATAGACTGTGAACTATCCCCAGTCCTGTTGTTAGTTTATGTTGAAGGGAAACCTCCTCTGGGGAATGTGATGAGACTGCCACACTCATTTCACTTGTGACCTAAGGTGGAGTGCGAACCCTACTTTTCTAGTGTGTTTTCTCACCTCATTAGGTGTGATTTGACTGTGGGGGGTGTTTCATGGCACCAGTTGGCACAGCTTCCCGGGGGCTCTGGGAGAGGCTGTGTCATGTTCTCGTAGCAGCTTCCACTGGACAGCCATGGACCAGCACGGCATGTTCCATTGAAGTCCCCAGAGGATACACAGTGTGTGCATTATTGGCTGCTCAGAGACCCTTAGCTTTCAGAGACCCGGTGCAGCGTGGTGTCCTCGTGCACCAGTGGAACCAGAGGTGCTTGGATTTTCTCCACACCACACCAGAAGTGGGGGGGGCTCAGCGAATCGTCGAGCCTGCCTTGAGAGAGAGCCAGTACCTCATCCATTGCAATCGCCATTATTTCTGGTGTAATCACCCTCCCCTCGTCTCTTTCCAGACTGGTTCGGGTTGGAGCTCCAGCTGAAATCCAAGGAGACAGGCAAGATGTTCGTCAGCACCGAGTTCAAATTCTACAACTGCAGTGCTCACCAATTGTAAGACACCCTCTCCCTCCTTTCCCACTTTCCCTCCCCACCAGCATCCCAGATCCAGGCCCCTGGTTCTTCCCCCCCGAATGGAGCCTGTTGTCTAAGTACATAGTGGAATGGGTTTCTTTATTAACCTCTCGAGTGTCACAGCTGATGCACACCCCAGGAAGACAGGATTCCTTCCAGGACACCTAGTGTGCCATGCCAGACTACAGAACTGCTCTGAGGTGTATTGTGCCACCAAGATGGACATCGGCCAAATGCGTGTAGGGCAGCACAGCGGATTAAAACAGAAGAGGAATAAGATTTTCAGTCATGTACTGGGGGAGGTTCTGGCTTGATGCTGGCAGTTTGACCTTTCAGGGTCGGCAGCAACAGAGAGAAACTGAGAGATCCCCACCATGTGGAAACTTTTCCAAGAGCACCGAGATTTATCTGCCTTAGCAGAGAATGAGTGTGTCTGAAAGAAGCTTGACCTGCTGGTGCCCCCAAGCTGCATGATCCTGCAACTGTGAGCTCAATTCCATCCTTACTCACAGGCAGCTGGGGGGAAGGGAGAGAAGAAAGTGCCCGGGAATTCCCTATAAAGCAGCTCCAAATATCTATAGGAGAATCAGAAGTCTTTCTCTCCATAAACTGCTAAGACAGGGCAGGGATGTGTTCTGTTGTAGACTCTCAAAAGGAAGACAAAGGGGGATGGGGCAGCAAGAGGTGTGGGAAAAGGGACAGGGTGGTTATGCCAGGAGAGCACAGGAGTGGTGTGAAGGGAACTAGGCTGGGTTTGCTGTTCAGCTTGTTTTTCAGACGTGCAGGGAGAAAATGTTTCTACTAGAGATGACGGGTTTGCTGTGTCTCCTTCCCCTAAGATCAGGCCAGAGAAGCCCCGCAAAGCTCTGAGCTCCTTTCAGCTTCACAGGAAAAGATCCTAGCAGGCGAGTGCAGGCCCTGTCAGTTGCCTCAGAAAGGGCAGACTGTAGACACAGGTGCCACTTGGTTCTCAATCTGCTTTTGAGATGGCTGAGCAGTGCAGCAGCGTGTTCCCCACAGCAGCCTTTCCCCCGGAAGCCCTTGGGGCAGAACGCTGCTGGCTGGGGTTTGTTAAAATTTCTGAAGTGTTTATAGATATCTCAGTGGGAACAGACAAACCGAAACCTCGCACAACCAAAGTGAAACGTGTAGGACATGGGAGACTGTGAATACCGTGCCAAAGACCAGCTAATGAAAGGCAGGCCTGAACTGCTCTGCTGGGGAAGCAGCTCCTACTGCCAGGGATTGGACAGCTGGCTCCAGAATGGTAGACGTTAGAGCTGGAAATGCTCTGTTAGCCCTGCCTGCTTTATCCTGCTGCCAGGGGCCAGGGAGTGTCCAAGCAGGGTTGTTTCCTTTTCTATTCAGCATTGCTTTGTCCAGCCTAGCTTTCAAGTCCCAGGTAATGGGGCTTCTGCCACTCCTTTGGGAGACTTCCACAGTCCAATAGGCTTGGCTTTCGTGTCATTTTCCTGGCATTCAGCCTACATTTTGCCTTTAACTTCAGTTCAGGCACTACAGAGAGAGTGCTCATATGAGTCCCTCGATAGATGGGTCTCATTACTCCCAGTTATAGCCCATCGGCAAATCCACACTGCACGCTCTCCCCTGTACTTTCATATCCCTATAGACAGTGATGTCCCCACTTCCTCATCCCTTAGCTAAGCATAATGGACTTTAGAGATCTTTCTCTTCCCCTCCTTGTAAATCCGTCCTTCAAGTCTCTTATGCAGTCTTGTTGCTCTTCCCTGAATTCCCACCAGTTTGGCTGGAACAAGGATGTCCCTTCAGGAGATCTGGCTGGAGCTCCTGCTGCTCCTAACCTTACCTGGGAGTGGAGATTTGAACTGGATGTCGCAATAAGTCTACTCTGCCCTCATCACTTTCTAACAGGAAATTACACTAGGGGTCAGACATAGCATAAGTGACTAATTCTTACAGGCAAAGTACTAAAAGTGTGTCTTCCATAAAATCTACACTGCCTTGCGCTGCTGTCTGAGGGCACCAGGGGCATGAATCAGGCATGCTGGCAGAGAGCTCACCAATTAGCCCCTGAATGAGACAGACCTAGAAATGGCTCAGTGTCCTTTGCCAAACTTCAGGAGTGGAGGATAATCTGTTCCTTTTGGCTTCACAGCAGTGTGGGGAATGACTTTTCCTTCTCTGGGTTTTGGATGGTGCAGCGTGCTGAACTCTGCTGTTTCTCACAGGTAGCATGTCCAGCCGTGTAGTACATCATCGAATGGAGGCAGCCTGTAGGGGTGGAGTGATTTTGCTAACCCTCATCAGCTGGGTTCTTGTTTTGCAAGCGTAAAAGCTGACATGGTTTGGATCTGGGCTCCATTAATGCAAGTCCCCACAAAGTTCAAGGGAGGGCTGAGGAATCTGATAAATGGTTCTGGTTTGGGGCCCATTTCTAGCAGGGAGGGACTAAACCCTTTCTCAGAGTGAGAGGTTCCCAGATGCTATAGGGCAAGGATGCTTCCTGGTTTAGAAGAAAAGTGGTCCCTTTTTTTTTATTTTAGTGGAAACTGCTTTCTGAGGGGACTTTGCTGGGGCGAGGGAGTGACTGTGTGAGAAACTCTCTTCATGAAAGAGCCAAGGCACTCACTGTGGATGAGCTTTCAAGAAGTCACTTGTCTGTGACTCCCTGTCCAACCTTTGCCCCTTCCCAGCTGAGACAGAGTAGAGCTGAGGCGGCAGCAAGAAAACCACACATTACAATGACAGGCACCTAACCAAACTGTTGGGCTTGATCATCAGAATGACCTTCCTCCTCAGTCGTGCTGAGCCAAGCAGAGAGCCCCTTCTACCCCAGATCGGAAAGCTAAAGGTCGGGTCCAAAGTGGGAGGGCAGGAGTGTGGCAAACCGAAATGGAGACAGAAATGGGTCAAATAAAGGAATAATTAAATAAGCTCCCAGCCCTTGATATTGCTACCCAGATTTACATTTTCATGATTAGAATAATAATCCTTAGCTATTAAGAACGCTACAGATGCTTAAGAAGGAAAATACAACTCAGATGTAAAAAGAAGCCATTAAATATGCATTTTAGTGACAGTAACTTTAGAAAGAAAATAACAGAGCATTGGCTGTCTTGTCCAGTGCACGAACAGGGGTGCATATCCCCCCTTCAGTTACACAGTCCATGTCTTTGGGTGAATTAAAGATCCCTGGAAACCATGCGATATGCTGACCATGGTCAGTTACCGAGGGGTTGTCTACACATAAAATGCTGTAGCGGCGCTGCTATAGCACATTGATGAAGATACTGCCCGCGCTCACTGGAGGAGTTCTGTCGCGTAGGTACTCCACCTCCCCAAGAGGTGGTAGCTAGGGCAAGGGGAAAATCCTCCTGTTGACTTAGCCACTGTCTAAGGGTGGGGGAGTTTGGTTTGACTGTGTCACTCAGGGGTGCTCACATCCCTGAGCAATGTAGTTATACCGACCTAATTTCCTGGAATAGACCTGCTCTAAGAAATGGCCTGTCACATAGGAAAGCTGCTTCTGAGACCAAAGGAAGCTTTATTGCAAATATCAACAATTGTTATGAGCCACACAGCTCATTGTCAGCAGATTAGGAGGTGTGAGGTAGTAAATACTCAGTCAGTTCCTGGACTGGCAGGCTCAACCCATGTCAAAAACCATGTCCTGCACCATTGGCCTCATCTGACATCAAGCACAGATACTTGCTATGCCCCCAAGCAATCTAACGTGCTCCAGGTTTGAACTGGAGTGAAAAATGCCCAATAGAAATGTTTACAGTTGATGACTTGAAATATTTCCAATTTTTGAAAACAATTGAGCCAATTTTCTTCAAACCTGGCTTGTTTGTAGATACCATTGAGGTTTAAAATCAGTCAAGATTGCACTGTATTGTTTTTTCTTGTACCTTATGTCCTGTTGTAAAAGATGCTTCAGCTTGTGTTAATAAGTCATGTAAAGACTGGCTATATTTTAGAGCATGAGGGGCAAAATCCCGGTCACTCCCCCACTGAGCATCTTGGCGCCTTTTTAATTTTTACTCACCCAGCGTCACTCTGGGTCTTTGGCGGCACTGAAGGAAATGCCGCCGAAGACCTGCGGCACAAGTGAAGGTCCTGCCACCGAGGTACCGCCGAAGACTCGGAGCGCCTCTGGCTGAATAAAAGCACCGCCTCATGAGTAAAAGCGCCGCAGTGGGTGGCGCCTTTTTTTTTTTTGTATTCTCCCCTTGTTCCCTCCGCCTGGCTACACCACTGACTGTTCCCTGCCCCAATGAACTTCCAGTCTAAATAGATGAAACTGTTGACGGATGCAGAAATAGGAGCAAATAATTGAGGTGATGTTTGGCATGCAGGTTATTGGGTCCCTGATTTTTTTTTATTTTATTTATTTATTTATTTTATTTATTTTAGCAATTTTGTCTTAGTTTTCTACCAGGAACGTATCTTCATATGTATAAACTTGTGTACATTCTGATGGATAGTCCTGTCTGTTCCAATGTCAAGTTCATTTCCCGATAATCATCTCTGTAACACGGACCTTATTTCTTTCTCTGGCTCTACAGGTGCCTGTCTTGCGTGAACAGCGCTTTCCGCTGCCATTGGTGTAAATATCGGAACCTTTGCACTCATGATCCCACAACTTGTTCATTTCAGGAAGGACGGATCAATGTTTCTGAGGTATTGGGACTGGGTTAGGAAATGTTTTCTTACTGGCCTTTTTCTGTTCTGAGCTGACCCGGCCATTCTGTGGAGCAGTGTGTGATATGGTTGGCGTATCCGACGTTTGTAAGAGGTTCTCCTGTTTCTCTGGCAAAGAGCTGTGCTCTTGTCCCATTTTTCTCTGGGCTTGGCTACACTCAAAACTCCAAAGCGCTGCCGCGGGAGTGCTCTTGCGGCAGCGCTTTGAAGTGCGAGTGTGGTCACGGCACCAGCACTGGGAGAGAGGTTTCCCAGCGCTGCAGCTACTCCACCTCCTCATGGGGTTTAGCTTGCAGCACTGGGAGCCGTGCACCCAGCGCTGAGGCACTGTTTACACTGGCGCTTTGCAGCGCTGTAACTTGCGCACAGGGGTGTGTTTTTTCACACCCCTGAGCGAGACAGTTGCAGCGCTGTAAAGCGCCAGTGTAGCCAAGGCCTCTGTGTTTGGTCTGGTCTCAGCTGGTACCCGGACGTGCAGAGGCAGTAGCAAACAAGAACAGAGCAGGAAAATGTCATCTAACAATAGCGATGGGCCTAAATTGATCCCACCTCTAAGATTTGGCTACATTCAGACTGACTAATAATTAGCACTCACTTAGTACTGTCCATCCAAGGATCTCAAACATGGGTGAGCATCACTAATCCCATTTTATATATGGGGCACACGGAGCTGCAGTGACTTTCCGAAAATCACAAAGCAAGTCAATTGCAGAGCTGGCAGGAGGAATCCCCACGGCCTATCGATTGGGCTGCATTTCCAGGTCTGAATTTTTTGACTGTGGCCTGACTGGATAATGGTTTGATTTGGGATTTCTCCTCGAACAAAGAAATAGTCCCAGTTCTGTGAGATCAGGACAAAGCAGCTGTTAGCTCCTTCCACTGCAGATACCACATGCACTGCCAGGTTGTTTGCCAGAACAGTGCCACTTCATGGCCCCTTGCGGTGTCTGCTCTGAGTTTGTAAACTCCTCTGCAAGGATCACATCTTCTTTCTATTTTGGGAGGTGCTGAGCACAGCTGCGGCTGCCTTTAGAAATAAGTCATGATGATCTCTGCCAGTCTGGCAGGCTTTTGGTCCATGCCTTTACTGCTTCTACATCTGTGTCTTCACAGCATCTGCAGCAGGCACATGTTTATGGAGTGTCCTTCCGACAGAGGGCCACACAATGCCTTGCCTGAGGCAGTCAGTGGCCACAGGGGCTGCCAGCTTTTACTTGATTTATGGCTCCCTTGAGGCTAAAATGCTTTGAATGAGGCAAGCTTCTGAAAACTAGGATGAAATGGCTAAGGAAGCGAGAGGAAGAGAGCAGAACACTGAGCTATGAAAGTTCCCTTTATCGCTTTTTAGAAGCTCATTGAGCTGCTAACTAAATCAACAAGTAATGTGAGACTAAAGCAACCCGTGTGCCTCTCTGGTTAAAATGATGCCAAGAAACATGTAATACAAAGTAAGAAACATAAACGAGTTACACGTGTGCGTACATCAGCGGAGGGGATCAGCAATGGTGAAGAGACCAGCAAAGGTAATTGGGAACAGGTGCTGCCGCCTTTGTCAGCCGTTTACGAGAGGAGGCACTTACCTCAAAGAAGTGTTTCAAGCAGCAGAGTGTGAAGATGCCTGAGGAGAAACTCCCATCCTGGAGACAAAGCGAAAGCTTTACCATCCTGGTACAAAATCAAGTAACTTCCTTTCAAGGGAGCAAGAGGGAGCAAAAATCTTTGCTTTTGCTACTCTGTAGTGATGTGATAATTTTTTTTCTTCCCCTCCTGCTCAGCGTTTTCTCTCTTTTCCATGGCTTTGCAATTATGTTTTATGCTTCCACAGCACATTCAGTCCAATCATCTCAAAACCCTTGGTAGGGTTAGGTAGGGTATTTTATTTTCCCAGTTTTACATGTGGGAAACTGGAGACAGAGCGAGGACGTGACTGGCCCAAGGTCACGCAGTGGGTGTGTGGTAGAGTCGGGAATAGGATCCAGGAGTCCTGACTTCCCATTTCTGCTCTAATCACGGAATTAGAGGACCACTTCCTATTTCTATTACAGGGAGGCCTTTTCCTTAGGTCTCTGTTTCTGTTGCTCTTTCTCTATCTCGTTTAGCCGGTGGATCTTCTCTTAGCCTGGTTCTTACCAGTGGATGCTACGTGCTGTCTGATGCTTTTCTGTGATTACCTTTGATGCAGGGAATGTTGATAATGTGGATGGTCCACTGTTCATCGTGGTTACCCTGCACCCATGAACATACATGCAAGCCCAACCACCAAAGGCTAATTTGTCTGCCTTTTTTCAAAAAAGGAAATGAATTGCTACTTGTGTACACAATGTATTCCTACTGCCTTTATTATGGGCACTTCTTTCCTGCAAATTCACGGGGTCAGGTAATTATCTGGGAAAAAGTTTCCTCACTTAACACAGTTCAGATCACAATGATCTCACCGGGCCCTAGTAAAAAGTTCGTGCTCACAGGCTACATTGCCTTCATAACGGAAGGTTTATTGTCTTGGAAACAGAACGTAAGCAACAGTATTGCAGCCAGAACTGCCTCCATGAGGGCAGAATGGCCAAACAGAAGCACATGCTGCAGGCCCACTCTCACACCTGTGCACACTCAGACACACTTGCTCTCACACAAGCATTTGCACGCACACACTCTTGCATGGGCTTAGAAATATTCTCATATTTTAAGTTTAATTTAGACTGTTCCCAGGCGGGAAAAACTCAGATATTTCTGGTCCTTGGGGATCTATTTTCCAACAGGACTCGTTTATGCAACTCCTTTGATGCTACTAGGAGTTGCCAGTTTCTGTTAAGGAGGAAACAGAACCCAGAGTCTTCAAAATGGGGTTCCACTATGCAAGGTGACTTTGTGAAAATGGCATCTTCTTATCACAGATCTGCTCCCAGCTCATGTTCAGAGTCAGATCTGCTGGCTATAATGACTAAAGTAATCTTGTGCTGCTTTTTCATGCTGTTCACCCTGCAGAACTGACAAAGCTACAAGGGAGTGACCTGGATGCTATTCCTCCATTTGCACCATCATCAGAATTGTTTACTCTACCCTGATTACTGGGTTAAGCAACTACACCTGTGCAATCTTGCCTGCTGGGGGATGGTAGTTGGCACAGGTGTCTCTGATAGCTTAATCTGAGGACAGTTGGGTTGGCCTAGTGTCACTGAGGGGTGGAATTTGCCCTGCAGAACCTCTGTTGCTGGTGATGATGCATGAGAAGGAATGAACTCAGTGTGTTGACTCTCAGTTTGAATTTGTGGTACTGAGCCTTTAAAAAATTATATTGCTTATAAACGGGGCACATTTGATCTGGAGTCATTGCCATAGTAAGCATGGAATCCCATGATAACAGTAAGACAGAGCTGCTTTTCCAAGTGGAGCTGATTGATGACAGATCTGATTGATCCTGATTTATGACATCTGCCAGAAACTGCCCTTCATCCCAGGTGGAGCATCCCCTTGCAGCCAATCAAAACCCTTAGAAAACAGTTTCCCGTTCTCTAAGAATTAAAACAACAAACTACTTAATTCCTCAGCAGGTTATTTTAAGCCACATGACTTTCATTAATATCAGTACAAGTCACACCGTTAAATATCCCTGCGCAAGGTGCTGAAAATACAGAGGCCTGGGGCACACCTGCGTCCATAAAAATGAGGGCTTTCTGGGGTGAGACCGCAGAGGGATTTCATAGCACTGACTGTCTCACTTTCTTATATGGCTTTAGCCCCTGACGCAAAACAGATGGAGCCTTGAGCTGAATTTCTCCACTTTCTGCAGACTCAAATTGAACCTATAACATGATTTTAATGTGTGTGAGGAGGTTCGGGTTTTGTACGTGTGTGTGGTGATTATGGGTATAAAATATGTCTGTGTAAATGTATAAAACATGCAGACAGAGAGGGATGTAGATACATAAATACATTCTTCTGCCCCATCCCAGTGGGGAGAGAGAACCAAATAAATCCTATTAGTTTCCCAGGATGTGGGATCCATTCCCTCTTAGATGTCCACTGTGTGCAGATAATGTCATTTCCATATGTGAGATGCTGAATCGGGGAAATGGAGTGTTTCAGGCTCTGAGAGCTTACAGAGAGCCAAATTTCATATCCATTCTGACTCTTTCGGGTTTAGGTTTGAGTTATTATTGCTTTTAGAGGGATGTCTTTACAACTAATTGTGTCTATTGGTGCTTTCAGGGATGCTTAAAGTTCCTTGCAAGAAATAATATAAAGCTGAAGCTTCCTTTTTTTTTTTTTTTTTACACTAAAATCTCTACCTTTAAATACATGGGCTGTAAGAGTGGGAATGTGTTAGCTCTGGAGAAGCATACTAGGGGCTTTATCTAAAGTCAGTGGCACTCTTTCCATTGACTTTAGTGTGCTTTGGATCAGGCCTGACTCCTGGAGAGACAAGTTTGGTGAAGCTATTTGGCAATTACTCAGGAAAAAGAACTAGTAGCAATGAAAAAAGCCTTATGCAGCAGGATTAACTCTTCCCAGCTTTGAAACTGTGTGGTTGGGTTTATTGGTAACATTTTTTTCAATCGTTAGATTTGTATCGGCTGGAGCCTGGAGTGTTCGTCAATGTTTGGGAACAGGAGCACAGGAAATAGTGATAGCGGGATGGGAGGGAGAGCGAGCCCAATCTGAAACTACAGGGGATGACAAGATAAAGTGCAGGGATTTAATCTGGTTCCCACTGAAGTCAAGGGAGCTTTGCCTCTGACTACAATAGGAGCAGGATTGCACCTCAGGCACGGGTTGCAAAGGGGTACATTCACTGGAGAAACCTGGTCTACACCTGAAACGTAGGCTGACCTAGGAACATCACTCAGGGCTGTGAAACATTTCATGCCTCGGCATTGTACTTAGGTCAACCTCATCCCAGTGTAGACACAGCAAGGTCAATAGAAGGATTCTTCTGTCAACTTAGTTACTACCTCTTGGCGAGGTGAATTAATTACATCAACAGGAAAACCCCTTCCATCAATGTAGTACCTACACTACCGCACAGCTTAGACATAACCTGATCTAAACTGCTGTTTTTAATTTATTATTTATTATTAATTATTGCAATGCTGTAAATACATGTGGCCTACTTTACAAAATACAGGCCAAGACACAGATTGCAACTGAATTCATACAGCAAAAAGACAGGACAAAAGGTCATATAATAGAGAATTTACCAGTGAAAATCAACCACTGAGTCAGTTCAGTTTCTTCTTTCCATGCTTGGCTTCTGAGGGCCAAATTCTGTTCTCTTTTCCATTAGGTTAAATCTGGGGTAATGCCCTTGACATCGGTGGAGCAGCTCCTGATTTACACCAGCGAGAGCAGTATCTAGGTCTGAGTGTTTAGCATGGGTTAATGCTTATAACTTTTGTGCATAATTACTTGATGCTGCTCATATGGAAAGCCTAAATAAGTGCCTTACTGAAGGGAAATGCCCCAAAATTCTAGAGTAGTTTGCCTGAGAGAGCAGCAGAGGTGGCTGCATTTCATTGGTGTAGAATTTGTATAGTTCCTTTGGGATCTTTGGGAGTAGAAGCATTAAATATGATCACCTCTGTAGATTGTATGTGTAGATATTTCATAGGCAGGACATTCTATAATATGTGTCACTCTTGCATTGAAGAGTGGGGGTACTAATGCCCATTCTAAATCACTACAGGATTTACTTCTCATAAATGACAAAAGAAAGTAAACTTACGGAACAAATCATGTATTCCGCTGACAGCATCTCTTTCCCTTTTATGGAGCACTCAAGGGACACTCAGAACTTCATAGCGGCAGCAGTGATAAAATTCAGCAGCAGCAGCACAGGCACCTGCCATTTGAGTTAAAGGAGCATCTCCATTAGCTGTCAGCTGTATAGGGCTTGTTGTGCTTTTTTTATTCCAACCAGTAGAGGGAAGTGGTGTGCACAAGAATGCACATGCACACACCCCTCCTTATGAAATTTCTGGAAAACATTGATAAACGCCTGAAGTTTATTAACAATAGAAGTGGTATTCATACAGTGTGCAGTGTATCCCAAACTAAATAATTGTGATTAAAAACTCACTCATAATGGATAAGTTAGGAGAGATTGTATCTGGACAGGCACACACACTGTGTACAAGTCTACATATCTGCACAAAAACAGTTACACATACCTGCATACCCAGTCGTGTATACAGAGCATGCAAACACATTTGCAGGTGCCCAGGTGCATTAATGCAGTTACATGTACCTATATGCTCCATCACATGCATAGGCTATGGAAATGCATGTGTGCACAGATGACCTTGTGCATTACTGCAGTGACAAATTTTTTTAAAAGAACCGAAAGCAAAGCAGAGAATTGGGATTGGAACTGGCACAAACAGGGAATGGAGCGGCCCCGATGGTGCTTTCAGTAATGTATGTATGCAACTTCTGAGCAAACTCAGCACCCTCCACGAGCCCCTGCAGGTTTTGTAGCTTCAATCCCTCATCTGATAAATTCAGTAAAAATGGCCAGCAGCAATGTGGTCCCCACAAGTGCCTGTGCTGTTGGTAATGTGGAATCTCCCTGAATATGCCTCTATTCCAAACTTTATGTCCCCTTATTAATACAATCATTGTAGCTGTCAAACAACATATAGTTGCTGCACTTTTTCCCTTGTCCCCAGAGTAGAGTGCACTCAGAATCTGACTGACTCTTTATTTTCCCCAGTATCCCAATGTGACATTTTTCTCCCAGTGAAACTCTTGCTAAAAGAAAAAATCCATTATGTCCTACTTGCCTCTAATGATGATAGAAAAGTTTTTGCTACCAGCAATTTCAGCTCTACAGATATGATATGAAAAATGTGAGTTCTGTTTTTTTTCTCCTGTATAGGAAAAAAGAATTTCTTCAAAACTCAGCTTGTCTAGTGAATGATTGTTGCCAAGAAGGATAATGGTCCATAACATATTCATTTTTTCAGGGCTAAATATTGAGATTCTCCTGCAACGACACAGTTAAAAGTGGTTGGTGTTTTTTGATGGGGCGGAGGGTTGAGCAGCTAAATACAGACCCACTGAAATGCAGTCTTCTCTGGGGTGGAGGCTGGTTTCTGTTTAATAATGCACAACAGAGAGAACAAGGAAGGAACTTTTGTTCAAGGACATTGGGGGAAAGCCCTGTCTTAGACAATTGCACAAGCTCTTAAGAGTGCCTACAGCTCTTCAGAGAGCCCTTGCAGCATGATTCTTAGCTGTATAAATGCTGAATCAGCCCTGCTGTGATTTCAACTTGTGATACCCAAGCATTAGCTATGTCAGAGTCAATGCTTAAAACAGTAAGCATTCCCTTTCAGCTTATAAAGTCACTACATTGGAGGAACGGTCATTTTTTCCCCCCAGGATGGCCGTCTTCCCCTCTGCTGGAGTTTAAAATCATTCTTGGCTGTTAATCTGTGGAAGGCCTGTTAGAAATAAAATAAAATATATATAGGGAAAAGTGCCATTAAAAAAGAGTTTATGAGGCAGCAACTTAAGCTACTGGCTCTCCCATACTGGCCAGCGTCTGTTTCTCATTTACAACATGCCTGACTCAGTGGAGAGATGAGATCCCATCAGTATAGCTGTGAGCTGGGCAGGGCATTCATTCAGCCTGCCTAATGGTGACTAATGAAATTCATGGGTTTCCTCCTTGCATAGACGGAAAGAGCTGGATCCTGGTGGTGGCGCTCTTGTGGTGTTTGGCTCTCGATGAGTTAGTTTAATTGATAGAAAGGGTTGTCCAATGGTCGGACCACTAGCCTGGCACTCAGCCACATTGGGTCAGTACCCTGCTGTGACACAGACTTCCTGTGTGACACAGGACAAGTCACTTAAGTTTTCCTGGGCATCAGTTTTCCATCGGTGCTTCACAGGGAGGTTGTGAGGACAAATACTTTGGGCTGGTCTACACTGCGGGGTGGGGGGTGTCAATCTAAGATACACAACTTCAGCTACACTATTCACATAGCTGAAGTCAAAGTATCTTAGTTCGACTTATATGGCCGTCCTCACAGTGGTGAGTCGACTGCCGCGGCTCCCCTGTCGATGCTGCTTACTCCTCCTGCCGAAGTGGAGTACGGGCATCGATTTGCGGATTGATTTATTGCATCTAGACAAGACGCAATAAATCGATCCCCGATAGATCAATTACTACCTGCCGATCCAGTGGGTAGTATAGACGTACCCTTTGAAGATTGAGAGGTGCTCAGGTATTGCAGTTGTAGGGTGCCTGTAAATACTGTAGATAGATAATCCTGCTTTGGCATTTAGGGACCTAGCTTCTAATCCTGGTTTTATGTTACCTTGGGAGAATCACTTCACCTGATGGAGTCTCTCTGCCCATCTATAGAATGAGGGTAATGATATTTACTACTAAATCTGGTTTGCACAGTTGATATCCTGCATATTTAAATTATTTAACAAAATCTCTAGGTGCCTAGAAGTGTGAAGTTTTGTCAGTTACTTTCATCTGTTCGTTGCAATCGCCTGTTGTCTCTCATCAGACACTTGCATTGGAAGCCCTTTGAGGCCTAGGCTGTCTTGTCATTGTGTGTATGTCCAGCACCTAGCACAATGGGGCCCTGATCCCTGACTAGGGGCCTCCAGGTTCTACCACAATACACGTGTTAAATAATGCTATTGAGACCAGGCCGGGACAGGAGATGGGAACCGAACTGAGGACTTCTTGACTCCCAGCCATGTGCTTGAACAGAGTCTATCACCTTTTCCTAACACTTTTCCCAAATTTCCAGTTTGTGGCATGATGGCATTTTGATTTTTTGTTTGCTCATTTAATGCAAATGCTGAGAAAATATTTGTCTGGTTTTCTATGGAGAATTTAATAAAATGTTTCCAGCTTCACAAATCAGGCACATTTCAAAGATTAAATAAGTTTCACTTCACCCGGCTCAAGCTGAGGACCCCCAACGCTTACTTGTTTTATGAAATGATTCAGGATTCAGGTTTGTCTTCACTTGAGTTCTCTCATTGTCCGGATCTCTGGTCAGTATTGGAAGCCTCTGCAGCTCAGGAAGGATCCATTACCTCCCCACAGTGGGCCATTAAACTCAATGACAGTGGAGACTGCCTTTCTGTTTGGCCCTGGCTGTGTGGTGCTGCATCGGGGGTCATTATAGGAGAGGAACCCATTTACCTTACTCTTTTTTATACAAGACAGTGGGGGCCAAGTGGTAAATCTCAGACCATATTAGGCTCTTCCTCAGAATCTGTCATAGCCTGTTAGTTCTCGAGGAGACAGGCTGCTGGTTCCTGTTTCAGAAAGAGCCCATCCCCTGCTCTGTCCGTTTCAGTTCCAGACTGGAGCAGGAAAGGCCTGCAGTGGAATTTCTGTGTGTTCCCTCACCCCTGTCCAACCTTGCGGGCTGCAGCTGAGCTTCCCCTTCCCACTTTGCAAGTCCCCTCTGGTTTCTTGATTTCCTTCTAATTACTGTCAAGTATCAAGGGGTAGCTGTGTTAGTCTGTATCCACAAAAACAACCAGGAGCCCGGTGCCACCTGCCTACTGTATTTTTCACTACATGCATCTGATGGAAGTGGATTATAGCCCACAAAAGCCTATGCCCAAATAAATCTGTTAGTCTTTAAGGTGCCACCGGACTCCTTGTTGTTTTTCTAATTGCTGTAACTTTGACTGGGCAGGAGTATGGTGCTTTAGGGCTTTTTCTGTAACACGCTGACCATTTGCATTTGACTAGGAGAGTTTTATTCTTGGCACAGCTCCAGATTCCATCCCGAAGGTGAATGCAATCTTGAATCCAGATCGAGAAATGTTTGTGCTGTCCATTGGCTTGAATCACTTAGCCACCACAGAGAAACACCTTCCTTCCTGCCTGTCAGGATCTTAGGTTCGCTTTATGAAACAGAAGGATTTTGTAGGATGACAGGCTGGGTTTGCTGTTTCCAGGCTTAATCTGAGGAAGCTCTAGGAAGTCTAGAGGGGCCATTTCCAGAAGAGGGGCTTAAGTTCCTGAAGCCTAAAGTATATTGCAAGGAAGAAGGGGAGTTAGCATCATGGCTTCCAGCGACATCAAAGTTCATCCTTTTAGAGAGCCTGGCATCTCCTTAGCTAGCTTTGCTTTATATCTGGCACGGTGAGGTATCTCCAGTGAACGAGTGCAACAGATCTGTGGATGTAGCTGCAAATACATGTGGGCAGTTTTACTGCCTACACAGTACGCTGAGAGCTTTGGAGCATCCATGCTAAGCATGCAACCTTTCCACTCATCCCCCTCACGTGCTGGTGTAAACTAGGATTGCTATGCATAAAGCAGCCTGATTTTGTTTCACCCAGGGTGAGGGCCCCATCCTACACGCATTAACTCTCAGCATGCAGAATGCCCACTGAGCTCAGCAGGAATGTCATGTGAGGAAGCATTGCAGAATTGGAACCTTTTGAATCAGGTATCTGTTTTACAACTAGCATTTGCTGATGGGCTTTCAGGACTGTTACCCAATCTGTACCAGTTTGTAGAGCTGGGACACAGTTTTGCAGGCTCAAGATGAGTTCATAGAAGCATCTAGTCTGGGATTTTCTAAAGAGCCTAATGGCGTTGTGTCCATCTCCCATTTAAATTCATTGGGATTTGGGTGCTAATTCCCTTAAGTCTACTTGAAAATCCCACCCCTGAACGTCAGGGTGCTTATTTTAACCAAATCTCTGAGCGTTTGGACACCTCTGTCTTCCCATCAGCATGGATGGGAATGGAAGGTGCAGCTTCACGTACAGGAATAGCACCTCAGCCCTTCAGCTTCCTTCCAGGCCCAGCTGCAGGTGGCAGAAGTCCCACTCATGCATCACTGAGCTAAGAGAGGATCTGTACTGGTGACACCTTCGGCTTTCTGTAGAGAGCTAGTTGGAAATTTCTCAATACATGCGGTTTTCATTGGAAAATGTCAATTAATCGAAACCAAAACTTTTTGCAGGTAAGGATTGGTGTCGATGAAACTCTGGTTGGAAAGGTTTCTTGGGCCTGGAATGGGCTTTTTAGTCAAAACAAGAGAATTAAGAGCCCACCCCCCAATAACCTGTAGTCCAGTGGTTAGGGCTTGGACCTGGCTCTTCCACATCCTATTTCAGTGCCTTAACCACCAGGCTATCGGCTATATTGAGAGGGTCAATCTCTCCCTCTCTCTGTTTTTGTGAAAACTTTTGAAAGGTCTCAGTTTTGTCTGGATGCAGAATGCGAAAATATTTGAAATCTCAAAAATGTTCATGGGTCAGGAAAACCATTTCCCTCTCATCTCTGTTGCTGCATACAGGTCCAGCTGGGCAGTTGGAGACTAGCCAGAGGTGTTGGATGATGGGGTAGGGTAAGAGAGAAGAGGGGAATAGGTTTGTGGAGTTGGGGCTACAGATTGGGAAATTAATAGGATATTGAAATAATTTTGCTAAAATAAAACACAGAAAGAAGTGGCACCAGGTCGCAAACGGGAAGCATATCCCATGCCGATCAGTCTGTTTTTGAAGCAACAGACACTGATGTGCACCCCAGGAATGAAACTTGATTAAAAATGAAACCTAGAATAAGTGTTCAGTGTGTAGTTAGGAGGATCCAATCCACCTCCCAGTAAAATTGGGTTTTGCTGGAGTTGGGAAGCAGAAGTAATTGATAATACATTGCCTCTAGCTTGTGGGGGAAGAGAGGAGTGGGGGGTACACTTGAGGTTTGTGTCTCCGGAGATAAAATGCATAGCCCACAGCAAGCCAGGGAGAACAATGATAATTCAGTATATTTCCTGAATAATAACATCCCCCCTTGTGTGGCTGCACTGAAAATATCCTGAGCAGAAAATATTGCTGAAGGTTATTTTTCCCTGCACTTAATCTTCTGTCTTGCGGGCAGATTGAGGAGTGCAAAGAGAATTGTCTGTGATCAGATATACTAGGCTCCATGCTGGACTCCAAGTGCAGGATGTTTGGCTGCCCTGCCTGGTAAACAGCCATCCAATTTAGATCCAGGTTAATGTCCCAAATGCCCAGGGTTCAGGAGTGTTCAGACTTGATGTTATATAAAGGTAAGTGGCCCCCTAGTAAGTGGAGCACCTTTGTCTCCATGTTTGCTCCTCCCAGGACTGCCCACAGCTGTTTCCCACCGAAGAGATTCTGATCCCAGTAGGGGAGGTGAAGCCCATCACACTGAAAGCCAGAAACCTGCCCCAGCCGCAGTCTGGCCAGCGTGGGTATGAATGTGTCCTCAACATTCAAGGAGTTATTCATCGTGTGCCAGCTCTGCGCTTCAACAGCTCCAGTGTCCAGTGCCAGAACAGTTCGGTAAGGAGCCTGTGCTCTGGGGATTGACATGGGAGAAGGGAAGGGGTTGTTGGAGTGATGGGAGAGGGGTAGGATGAAGGGGGCCCAACAGCCAATGGCCATGCTGCAAGTGAGTCCTGGAATGCAGAAGCTTTAGAATTGAATGGATGAGGTTATCAGGGAGCTGCAGAGCCTGCTCCTGTGGTGAATTTGCACCATTGACTAATGGTTCCACATGCTGTGAGCTAAGTAAGTATCATTATCTTTACTTCCAGATGGAGGAACTAAGTGAGGTTACATAACTTGCCCAAGGCCACAGAGCAAGTCAGTGTTAGACCTGGGCCTAGAATCAGGAGTTGTTCCTGGCACCCATCACTGTGTTCTAACCACTAGTCAATGCTTCCACTTTCCGATATTAGAGATGCCTCTTTATTTTATTTAAACCAGCCATCCCACCTCTAACACAGCAGTCGCCCTAATGTTGACATCAATGAGGAGACACTGTGAATAAGGCAAATTTAACTAGAAGAGGAAAAAAATGAAAGAGAAATGGAAGGAGGGAGGCAGAAGGAATAAAAAAAATAAGGGTTAAACTAATCCTGAATTTCAGATGGGAATCTGGTGTAGGCATGTGAGGTGTTTAATTATAATACTGGCTGGGTGAAGGTCCTTTGTCTGCCAGCTCCTGTCAGTGACGGCGGGACGGGTTCAGGTGGGGGGGGAGAATACAACAAAGGTGTTAAGGCAAGCTAATTCACACAGGAGAGAGAGAAAGAATTATTGGCCTCTCATCAGAGAGCTGTCAAATTCCAGGTCACTGCAGCTTAATGGAATGTATAATACTAGGAAAGAGGGGAATAGGACTCAGCTGGGGGAGCAGACATGGCATCGCAGAGTGATACAAATTCTCTGAATGAAACCACTAACAACATGCATACAGTGGGCGACTGCAGCTTGATCTGCATTGTGGCAGCATAGCATAGCCCATGAAAGTAAAGCCCAAGAGGTTCTACATCAACTTCTGAAGCTGTAGGAACGCCATTGGAACATTAACGGAGAGTATCATCGTAGTTCTTAGAGGGAGGGCTCTTGCTTTTTGCAGTCATTCTTGCATGTGGTAGGGAACAAAACACAGGTTCTGCTGCATTCATGGCACAATGCAGATCTCAGCTGTTCACAGAGGCCATTCTCCAAACTGCAGAGGAAGTGCCACTGTGTGTGTGTTTGCAGAAGACACTAGTCTACAACTGGAAAAAGGGCTGAGTAAAGGAGTTTGGGTCTCTGATCTCTAGTCATGTATCAGTGAGGGTTTCAGAAAGCTACATGGACAGATAGCTAGAGCTAGATGGTGGAACCAGGAACTTCAGGATCTACTTTAACAATCCATGCAGTTACTCCTAGCTTATTAATCAGGTTCTGAATTGTCTTAAATTTCCCTGGATATTTATGCCTCACTCACTCTCTGTAGGCCCCATAGCAGAGTAGATAATAAATATAATAATACTAAATAGCCCTTTTCCTATCCAAAGTGATTGATGAACATTACCTAACAAATATTCAGAGCAGCCCTGCTTTAGGGAAATCCTCTTATCCTTTTATACAAATGGGAAACTGGAGGCAGACAGTTTAAGGACTAGTCTGCACACAGAGTTGTACCGATTCAACTAAAGGTGTGGTTTTACACTGGTTTAGTTAAACCAGCGCAACTCTACATGGGTGAGGCCACTTTGATATCTGTTTAATCCAGGCTTGTATTGTTGAGTTCACGCTGGTAAATGTATATGGGCACGCTCAACCAGTATAAGTAGATCTACATTAAACCAGTGCAACTTCTGTGTGTAGACAAGCCCTAAGTGACTTGCCCAAGACCAGACAGGGAGCTAGTGTCAGAGTTGGGATTAGAGCGCTGGACCTCATGAGTCTTACTCCTGTACTTTTCCATTCAGGTCACATCCTGCTCAACAGCGTGAAGGCTGATGTGGAACAGATGTGGATAAATAATCTGTGAGGAAGGGAACACTGAACAGTCAAGCATTTTGTTGGGGTTTCTTTAATATGCTTGTTTTTTACAGTCCCACTGATATTCTCCTTGTAGGAAAACGGGAGTCATTGGTTGATCTGCAAAGACTGCCAGCATAGGGCCCAATATGTGCTAATTATGATTAAGGCACTTTTGAAGTGTCTACTAGGAGAATGGTCTGAGACCTCCAAACTCACCTGTATGGCCCCTGGGCATCCGTCAGAGGGTCAGGAATTCCAGGCAGTGCTACCCTGGTCTGGATTTGAACTGGTGATTTAGAAACTTCCTCATCTCCACTCTGAACAGGGTGCACTGACTGCAATATATCCTTAGTAAGTTGTCAGATCTTTGCAGCACATTTGTACATCCCTGATTACATTGAGGGAGTGTGATGCCACTGTGTAGGGCCTCAGTCTAGTCTCATTAAATAGTGGGGTTGTTTTTATGAGACCAGCCAGTGTATCTGGGATAATTAATCTATTACCTCTTGCAGAGTCCATCAGCTGATTTTAATTATCTTTCTCTGGCAAGGAGAAATGAGTCTCACTATGTGGACCCAAAGCAGGATCCTAGAAATGAGAGTTAGAATTGTTGGTCACTTAAACATCATCATGTGTTTTTTAAGCAAAAATGTGTTAGTTATAGCAATATATATGTGTCATTTCCTTCCTGATGTCTCTTTCTGACACATCCTTCCGAGCACGTCCCCTAAACATGTTTCTTATATTGTTCCTTAGTATCTCTATGACGGGATGGACATAAGCAACTTAGCAGTGGATTTTGCTGTGGTTTGGAATGGAAACTTCATTATTGACAACCCAGAGGATTTGAAAGGTAAAGGGTGCTCTGTTTACTGCTGCAGTGTCTTATCCTTGAGTTATGTGGTGGAGGGGACCTGGTAAGGTCTTGGGGGAGTGTGTGGTCAAGCTCATTTCTAGAAAAAGAAATTTCTATTCACAGGAAGACTGGGTTAGAACCCCGCTAGTCACAGCCAAGTTACACCACCATTGTACCAGCATCATTATGATCCCAGTGTGGACTCTGCCCAGATTTCTAGCCCACAGTTAGCTGTAGCCCAGATTCTCAGCATTACAGAATTGGCCCTTAGTGAAAGCAGCCTGTACACTGCGAAAAGGAAGTCTTTACTAAACACATTGATCTGCAGCCAGCTCAGAGACATCTCTGTCACATGTGGCTGCCTCAGACCCCTCTGTCACAGGTCAGTACAGTGTGACCTGTGCTTCTCATATCACGTTACCTTGAGCCATCCACAAGGGTAAGGCGAGGTTTTCATGTTGGGCACTGAAATCGGGGAATCCCAATAGGACACACTTGTACAACAATGCTGCATAGTTTCACAAGGGGAATGGAGCATTAACTTAACAGGCATGGGAATGCAGGGAGAGAGAATAATTTGCAGTAAGCCTAAATAACAAGTGACTAGAAATCTGCAACAGCAAAAACTTCACCTTCGGACAGACCACAAAACCCTCTGTCTCTCCACACTACATGGGCCGCAGCAGTCCAAGTTTCTCTTCATACACTGACTTACTAAGGCACGTCAACCCTAACTTAGCAGGATCACCTCTGAAAATAAGAGGGTAGCTCAATCTCTATGGGTCTCCCTACAGCTCTGTATTTTATATAGCATCCTTCACCCTGTAGAATCACTAAGTGTTTTACAAATTGTACATGGGAATACCACTTGCCCACCACTCAAACACAATTGCCTGTGATAATTTTAAGGAAGTAGATTTAACCAGGATATTAGATCTAAAACCTCTGATCATGTGAAAATTCACTGTGCGCTTTGTATGTGCCTCTTATTATATCTTCAGTAATAAAAATAGTCCATATTGATACTGCATTTCATCATGTGGACTTTGCTACTGGATACCACAACGCTCATTTTATAAAAGACCTGTTAAAAGATCTGACCTGGAGAAAATCTACATTTGCCCTGCTCTGAAGCAAGCCAGTGCAGCCAAGCCCTGATAAAGAAAGAAACCTGTTATACTTCCAGCTATAGGAGGCCTGCTGCTGGAAAATAGAGCTGGTACCAGAATAAATGGCTGTGTGACAAAATCTAGTGTATTGCAGAGCAAAATAGACTGAAAGCAGCAGATGAGCCCCCTGAAAAGAATACCTGTTAATAGTCCCATTTTGCTGAAGCAGGGACATCAATTTAACAGGTTCCCATTTATCCACGTAGGAGTTATATTTTGCTTTTGAATGCTTCGAAATTTTCTGAGGAACCTGATACATTGGAGCCCTGTTGGAAACTCTGCCAAGCTCCCTGGAAATGGAGACATTGTTTCAATGAGCTCTTTCTTGGTTTAGGTCAACGGAGTAAACTAAACAAAGAGGTTTTCAACACTGCCCTCCAAAGCAAGCATGGGAGCAATAATGTCTGAGAACATCTGGAAAAAGGATAAGTGGGAATGAGAAGGCTTCAAAGGTCCATTGCCAACAAAACCGTGCATGGCTCTGATGAGCCTGGTTAACGTTCTCTGTGGTTCTCCAGCTACGCTGCCCAGCGTTGCAACAGTGCTGCTTATGTCTCAGCTGGCACTAGTCACCTGGGCATCTGCAGTGGTCAGGGCAGTCAGAAACGGCTGAATTAGAGAGCAAGAGGCAGGGAGCGATCAGCTTGTTGAAAAACAAATGTGAGAGCTGATACCCCACAAGCTGTGCAGAATATTTACAGCCATTTAGGTACAAGGCAGATATATGGGTAACCTTTCAGTTCATTACCCCCACAGGCCCTATTCCCCTTCTTCCCCCCCGCCACACATCTTTGTCAAGCATCTCGACCACTGCCCGATGAGGTGGTCTCTTCTCTTCATCAGTTAGGGGAATTGTGGGCTGTCTTCATCTCTATTGATACTGTAAGCAGATCTCGCTCTTTTGGTCCTGAAGATCTAGTCTCCAGTTCAGTGCTCAGTCCACGCCTTTCCCTTCTCCACAGTTCACCTGTACAAATGCGCCGCCCAGCGGGAGAGCTGTGGCCTGTGCCTGAAAGCAGATCAGAAGTTCGAATGTGGCTGGTGCAGCGGAGAGGCCAAGTGCACGCTCCGGCAGCACTGCAGTTCCCCCATTCACCCTTGGCTCGACTGGTCCAGCAGAAACGTCAAGTGCTCCAATCCCCGCATCACTGAGGTAAGAGAATCCAACCACAGCGAGACCGCCTGTCTGTCATCCCTGGCCCATTCTGTTTAACCTCATCGTGCTTGAAATGCCAGATTGATTTGTGTCTGCTCCTGGCTGCCTCATTTCTAGCCCAGATACAAGATATCTTCCATTCTGCACTGAAGAAGAATGAATAAAACACTTCAGTGCTTCCCGCAGAGTTAATGTGTTGCCTCCTTAGCATGTGACCAGGAGTTACACCCTCGCTGCCGACCACTCCCTCTCTGTCATTTGTCTGGATGTGCCCTCAGCACTGGGGTGCCCGCTATGCCCTGCTCCTTGGATACTAATTAAACCAGGGAGATAATTAGTCTATAATTGACTTTTCTGGATTACAGATGTGTGAGGGAGTTAAGACTCTACATGAGGTGTCTCCTGGAGGAATTATTCACTGTAAAGTAGCTGTTGAGATGATGTTTGTACTGGGGGCCAGATCAAAGCGTTGGATCCAGGAAGCCTTTGATTTCTTGCTTAGCTGGTTTCTAATACAAATGTAGGGTCTTATTTTCCATTGCCCTGCACTATGTGTTGCCATTTGCACCTGTGCAAAATGAATGTAAAGTGGGCAGAAAATGTTACCAAATCAGAATGGCTGCACAAGGGACAATCAGGCCTTCTCAGCACACAGACTTGCACCAATTTAATGAAGGCCTTATCTACACACAAGCTGCACCAGTTTAACCTGAATCAGTTTTAAATAGATTTAGTTAAACCTTGCAAATTCATTTTTACGGTTTGAGTGGCTTATTTTCCATTTAGCAGAGAGCAGTTGTTAGTGGCCTTGTGCTAAACCAATATAAGTCTGGTTTACACCAAAATAAGTTTGTTCACGCAGGGGGGTTACACTACTTGAAATAAATCATTGTCCTAGAATCACAGAGTTTAAGGCTAGAGGGGACCATTAGAACATCTAAGTGTACAAGTTCTATGTGCCAATCAGACCCCAGGCCCTCAGTGTTTAAATTTTGATACAGATAGTCATAGAACAATGCTATGTATTTGTGTATTTCAGTGGTTAGAATGGAAATCATATTGCCTCTCTATAAATCCATGGTATGCCCACATCTTGAATACTGCATGCAGATGTGGTCACCCCATCTCAAAAAATATATATATTGGAACTGGAAAGCGTTCCAAAAAGGGCAGCAAAAATGATTGGGGTACGGAACGGCTTCCATATAAGGAGAGATTAAAAACACTGGGACTGTTCAGCTTGGAAAAGAAACAACCAAGGGGCAATATGATAGAGGTCTATAAAATAAGGAAGTGTTATTTACTCCTCATTACACAAAAACTAGAGGTCAACAAATGAAATTACTAGGCAGCAGGTTTAAAACAAACATAAGGAAGTATTCCTTCACACAACACACAGTCAACCTGTGGAACTCTTTGCCAGAGGATGTTGTGAAGGCCAAGACTGTAATAGGGTTCAAAAAAGAACTGGATAGGTCCATCAATGGCTATTAGCGAGGATGGGCAGGGATGGTGTCCCTAGCCTCTGTTTGCTAAAAGCTGGGAGTGGGCAACAGGGGGTGGATCACTTGATGATTACCTGTTCTGTTCATTCCCTCTGGGGCACCTGGCACTGGCCACTGTCGGAAGACAGGATACTGGACTAGATGGACCTTTGGCCTGACCCAGTATGGCCATTCTTATGTTCTCATTAAATGGATGGCTAAGCATATCTGTTTAGTCTGCAGAGCTGGGTTCAACTTAGTAACAAATTAAAATGTGAGATACTCTTTCACACACTCATAGAAGTTAGAAGGGGAAAGACCTTACTGCACTGGCCATTACTGCCATCAGTTCAAACCCTTGGTGTAGACAAGGCAAGCTGCTACAAGCAGCCAGGGCCACCCAGAGGATTCAGGGGGCCTGGGGTCTTCAGTGGCGGGGAGCCCCCGTTGCCGAATTGCCACCAAAGACCTGGCACTTTGGCAGCAGGTCCCGGGGCGGAAGGACCCCCTGTTCCAGGGGCCCTGAAAAACTCTCATGGGGGCCCCCGTGGGGCCTGGGGCAAATTGCTCTACTTCCTTCCCCTCCCCCCCTCCCCCCCGCCGGGCAGCCCTACAAGCAGCCATTTGTAATGGTGCAGCTTAGCCTGGTTTTAACTAGGAATAACCTGCCCCAGGACAAGTACCAGTTGCCTGTCTACACTGAGGGTTTGCATGGGTGCAGGTACATCAGTGGCTGGCTGAAATCAGGGTGTGTCCTCTTGAGTCTATTCTTCAGTTCTTTCTCTGATCCCAGGGTTTTAGGGGTATATCTACACAGCAAAAGCTTTTCACAAGCTAGCCTACCCGAACTAGCTTGAATCCAGCCAGTGTGAGTAACTATAGCAGTGCAGACACCACAGCACGGCCTTCAGCATGATAGTACAAGCCCAGCAGAGACCCTGGTTATGGACTCCACTCATAGCCTGCCTTAAAGCTTGCACTGTCTTCACTGCTATTGTTAGCTTGAATCCAGCTCCTGCAGCTGTCTCGTGTAGACTTGGGATGTCTCACATAAGCTGGTGCTTTCACTACTGCCCTTTGTAGGACACACTACAAACTAACACCTGTGATGGTTTGGAAGCTGTTCCTCAGATTCACTTTCCTCATTTCATCTCTTTCCCTTTAAATCATTCCTCTCCCTCCTTGTGCTTTCAGTGGTGGTGGTGGTGTTCATGCTTCAATTTGTTACTTTTTGACAAGAAAGGCCACTTATTATTATAAGGTGTCAGGTTCTGATTAATTTCACTCCATCATCAAATTGTGAGAAAGAAACAGACACAAGGGCTTTTCTAAAAACACAATAATATTTACCATTTACATGATGCTGTTTCTCTACTGAACACTTCGCAGACTTTAGCTAATGGTCACAACCCCTGGTGAGCTGGGTAAATATCATTATCCTCCTTTGTCTGAGAGGGAGGGGAGAAAACAAACATTAAGCTCCAGGGTAGATTTATGGGGTTGCACCAGGGCTGAATGTGGCCCAAAGAGTTTGACTGGTCCTAGGCCACAGAGGGAGTTGGTAAGGAGATCCTACCTGCAAGTCCTGTGCTCAGGTCTCTGTGGGTAAGTCTACACTGCAGCTGGAAGGGAGTCTCCCAGCCTAGGTAGACTGACTTGTGGTAGCAGGGTTTGAGCTAGTGCACTAAAAATAGCTGCATGTATATTGCGTCTCTGGCAGAGATTCTGATTAGCCACCCCAGTTCAGTAACCCCACCTCCCCAACTCTCCCCACCCTGTCTGTCTTATGAAAACATGGGTGGTTTTCATACTTGGGCCCTATCATGTCATGCTTTGTTGTTGGAGCCTGGTATGTGGCCCTCTCCAGATGCCTTCCAGCCAATGAAATCACAACTTTTAGCTGAAAAAATCTTGCATCCCCATCTCTTGTGCAGTTTCACCACTGCTGGTTTTTAGAGACTAAAATGTACTAGGTCTGCAGGGCTATAGAAAAGCAAGGATAATGGCGGTGCTGATTGTACAAAGAGATCATCAGGTTAAGAAATCAAGCAGCCGAGTTTGGTGGAATGAGTTCAGGGATTGCTGCCTCTCCTAAATCAAACGTCAGTTTGGGATTATTTTACAGGCTGTAGCTTGGTTTTGACAGACCCACCCCAGGAGAGTGTGTTCTAGGCCTTCCACAACAGGGGACAGTCCAAGAGTCTCTTGATTTGTATAAAAGCCAGGTTAGGAGCTCATCAGTCACTCTTTTTTTCCCCAGCACCCTTGCTGTAATAAGATTTGCCTTGGAACCATTGATGGCTGTCCCTGACAGCAGCCACCAGTGTGCATCTGAGCTTATAGTCAGCTCAACCTAGAGAAAAGGAAACCCTTGGCAAATTGAAATGTGACAGGACTCCTGACCCATTGTGACAGGTTTTTGTTGGTTTCCTATTTAATGTTTTCTCCAGCTCTGTGTAAGCTCACTAACTCCCTGCAGGTTAAGATCATGAGAAACATTAACCTCAACAGAAAAGGAGGATTCAGGCAATGTTACCTTTTCCAGCAGGGTGAAAGAGAGAAGAGGCTATATTCTTCTCTTTGCAAATCTGAAGTAACGCATTTGACTTCAGTGGAGCTGCTCAGGGTTTATACTGGTGTAACAGAGCAGAATATGGCCTTGTCAAGTGAAATATATGAGATTCTAGTATGGGCAAGTGAAAGTCTCTCATCTAGCAATGTTCTTCTTAGCTAACATTTGAACGTCTGAACATGAATTTCTCTCCAGCTCACCCTTCTGCTGGAGCTCAGCCACCTCAATAGGTGCATATATGGACATGCACATGTGTGTACACTCAGTGTCTGCATTTACGTTTCTTCCAGTTATCACCATAGAGTTAGATCCTTGTGTCCACAGGCAGGAATCCAAAATGGTGCCCCAGATATTGTGAGGGAATAACTTGTGCTATAACTTTACCCAGTCTACAAGGATGGGCTGATTTCACTGGCGACTGAATAATGTATTATTTTTCCACCATGCCTTTTCAGCGTCACTGATCTCAAAGCACCGTACAGAATATGGAACGTGCACCAATGAAATGCAGCCGCCTCTGGGGCAACCATCTGGTGTACAAACACATTGGTGGAGGAAGTGGGGAAATTGGCAAAGGACAAAGCCCTGGCTTTATTAGAGGTGCCTTGATAGAATGAACTTCAGTTTGTAAGGGCTTACTCCAAAGATTCACCTCACATAGCAGCATGGTACTCTGTTTACCTACCCCTGATGGGCGAAGGCCTGTACTAATCGTCTAGGACTGGCTGAACCAGAGCTGGATCACCCGAGGAAGGGGCTCCATGCTTGATCTTAAGTGAGATGTCCTTGTGGGGCTACTCAGACATCCCCAAGCTCATTTGACTTGTTTTCTAATAACCAGGAGGCACTGCCAGCCTGGAAATTTTTCTAACCTGCAGCAGCCTCGGCTCAGGGGGCATGGCTGCAGAATTTCCACAGGCCAGTGTCTGTTAATTTAAACTAAAAAAAGGCATGCAGGGAATTAACAAAAACCTTTCAAGGCACCAACAACAATTATTCCCTGTGCGAAATTCATTCTGGACACAAACACTCTGGAGCCCTGTGGCTCTTAACTCCCACTGAACCATGGTTTAAGGCCCTTGTGTTTACTTAGGTCCAGATTCAGCAAAACCCTTAAGCATATGCTTAAATTTAGACTTAAGGTGAAATTAAGTGGTGCAGAGGCTGTGTGCACTGCTTCTTTGCCCAGGGGTGAATGTCACCTTGGTTATGTAGCCATTGAATTGAGAGCACCACCTGCTCGCTTCCGTCTGATGCCATCTGATGCTAACCCCTATTCTGCCAGCCTGATGGGTTCAGAGATCTTTTATCTCAGAAGCGTTTTGTTTCCTTTTTTATTTTTTGGTAATCTTTTAACAATAAATACATTTCTCCCCTCTCCCCCTTCAATAGAATGCAACTCCCTCTCTTTCCGACAAGCATTTGTACTGTTTGCACAAGGCTGGGTTACAAGGCACCAGGAGCAAAATAGGCTCTGCTGGCAGTTTCCCTCCATACTAAATGATTCAGACAGTTGTAATATTTAAGGAGTCTTATTTTCTTTTCCTTGAGTTAAGCAGGAGAAATAAAACCACAAAACAACTTGCAGCTAAGCTGCCCATGTTCTGAGCTGGAGATTCCATCCCTACAGTGTTCATGCTAGCTGTGGGCTGGGCACTACCGTAGAATATTTTATCACTGTCCAACTTGGAAAGTAATATTGGCAGTCTCCGTCCAAAGAAAAGAGAGCATAGCTTAGCTGTGATTATTGCAGATTGGTTGGCCTGTGTGTCTCCTTCAAAGCCAGAGGCATGAGGGGTCTCTCCGGGGAATGTTAGGGGATAGACCTAAGTGGACTCTGAGCTTGACACGAGCAGAAGATATGGTTCTGCCTGTGCTGACAAATCAATGTGTTCCATTTTCAGGGGTCTGAGTTTTAGGGAAGCCTACAGGCAGACCCTTAGTGCCAAGTTCAGCAAGGTTGCACCAGTGGAACAGAGTGCCGAGTTTGGCCCCCTATACTGGACTGTGTAACTGAGCTCTTGGATCATTCCCACTGAAAGACTCTTCACCATTTATCTGATTTGCCATTAGCTTCCCTCGCTCGTTTCATATCCTAGCGCAGTGCTCTTGCATCCAGGTTCCCAGCATCACAGAGGAATGTGTAAATGCCAAGGGGAAACCATATTGTCACTGAAACGAAAGGCAATAAATTATAGTTAACATACAGTCCTTCCATTTATAGGACCTGAGTCCATGCTCTCACCTCCATCGGCAGTGTCCCTTCTTTAACAGCATAAAACTTCCCTAATGTCTGCAGCCTCCGTGATAAATAAATAAAAAATCAGTTTTCCTGAGAACAAGCAGCTCTCTGATCTCCTATTCATTTATTTGCAGGCCTCATTAATATAACATCACTGCAACAAACAGCTAAAGGGGGGTAGTGTCAGGCTGGATAATGGAGTTGCTCTGCTGAGATAACAATTAGATTCTGAATGTGCTATCAGCTAAGACGGAGACAAAGAGGGATCATGCCAGGATGAGGAGCTAGGGATGCTTATGTGCTGGGTCCCTGATGGGCTCATCAGCTGGGATCCAGCTAGCTTAGAACATTAAAAACAAAAACAAAAACAAAAAAACGGTAAATGACACTTTGGTAATTTTTTTCGCCACTCTTTGCGTGGCTGGGACTCTTATCTTTTTTGTTGTGTCTTTGATGCTGAGTGTGATGGGGTATGATAGTCACTTATACTGCAGGACTGTCTGACTCACCTCTGTCTGTAGCAAAGACATCCTTAGGATCAGCTGTAAGACACATCTCCATCCCACACACAGACCCTTCTCTTTGTAGTTCTGTGTTGTTTTACATTGAAAATGGTGAACCACCCCAGTGGGGATGACAGGAAACATTAATGATGCTAAAGAAACTGGATCCTACCTTAGGGGAGGGAACACTTTCTAATGATAGGTAAGGACGGGAGGGCTGGGAATCAGGATTCCTGGATTCTGTTCCCTGCTCTGAGAGGGGAATGGGGTCTGATGGTTAGCATAAGGGTGACTGGGAGTCATAACTTCTGGGTTCTTGTCCTGGCTCTGCCACTGATTTGTGGGGTGACCCTAGATAAGTCACTTCTGTTCTCTGTGTCAGTTTCCCTGTCTACAAAATAGGTGCAGTAATACCTATTTGTGACCCAGAGCACCCCTGTATTCATACCCTACACATTATTGTAATCTTTGTGCACAATATACCTTGTGAGGTATCATTTAAAAACTAATAACAAGTTGAGCATCAATATTCTTGTGTAATGTATGTACGAAATTTGTGTTAAGAGTTAAGAACATAAGCTGAAATGATGACTAATGTGTGTTTACCAGACAAGTCTGCGGACGGGGTGAACTGGGTTGTCATCAAAGTTAATTGGCAATCAGTGGTCAACTGGCCACTCTTTGGCAACAAAGTGGGGCAGGAACATGTAGATCTGCATTTTAGAAAACAACATGGAACTTCTTTCACCATAAAATTCCATGTCTTTGTCCTCACAGCTGGAAGGCACTTTATCAGGGGTAACCCTCAGGAAAATGCAATTCGGAGGGTGACTGGACTGTAGAAGCGAGGGGCAAAAGCACTCTGAGCTTTCTCTCTCCATTTCCCTTTCACCTAATATTACAAAGGAACCAGCCCTCAGACTTGAGGGAGTTCCTGACCTGAGAATTTGATCAGCCCTGTTGCTGCGATCTGTGGTAAGGATTTTACCTTGAACCAAGTCCAGTTTGTTAAGTTTTAGCTACCAGAAATGTTTTATCTTTATTTCTCTTGTAACCATTTCTGACTTTAATACCTTATGCTTGTTCTCACTTAAGCTCTCTCTCGCTCTCTCTATGTAGTTAAATCATCTTTTATTTTTTTTATTATAAACTAATCCAGTGTTGTGTTTTAAACTGAACTGCTTGATAACGCCATTTAAAATAGTAAACTTGAATATTGACCCCTTACAGGGGTAATAGACCCCTAATATCTGAACTGCCCAGGAGAAGGCTGGGCAGTGCAGAACGCAGTGACCGGCACTGAGGATTTGCCCTGATTCCAGCCGCCGTGTCACCACACCAGTGCAAACAGGGTAAGCGGTGATTTGCTTTGCTGCAGCTTACCCTGGTTCCAAGCTGGAGTAAGCAGCACTAGTGCGAATAGTGGCTTTGCCTGTGTACAGTAGGAGTTTGCACTGGTGCAGCTACCCTAGGCTTTATAATGTCATCTCTCCTGTCACTTTGGTTATATTCCTGCCCTTTTATGAAGATAGGATCTATACAAATGCAAAAAAATTACGCTTTCACCTAATAGTCTCAGTATGCTTTGCATGAAAGGAGCAGCATCATTGTCCCATTTTATAGATGGGGAAACTGAGACAGAGAGCAGGGAAGTGACTTGCTCAGGCCACACAATGAGGTAGTTGCAGAGCTGGGAACAGAACCCAGGAGTGCTAACTCCCAATCCCAGTTTTAATAACAGATGTTCTAGAGACAGTCAGGATTTGTCTTAGTAAGAGAGAATTAAAATACCATGGTGATGAGCACAGTATAACAATGTAGACACATGGGAAGAGGTATTAAATAGAATGAGATGGTCTTGTTACATGGGGACAGTTTCCTCCTGCATCTCAGAAGAGAAAATGAGATTATTCCTAATGAGAATCTCCTGTCTCCAATTCATGCATCCTCCAAGTGTTGGCTGTTGCTGAAATTCGAGAGAGACTGTGATGTCAGCAGCAGCCTCGGGTCAGACTTGCTGTATATAGTTGGGCTGTGCATCCGCATAAGTATAGGGTCTGAACATGGTATGTAAAAAAAATAACCCAAAGGCAACTGTGTCGTGCAGTGCACAGGAAGGTCCAGTTCTGCTCAGAGGAGGTCACCGAAGTTCTGCACAACTGGACCTCTAAGACTTTGCTCCTTTCTGTGGTTTTGATTGACTCTCCCCAGCTGTAATTAATTGAATGCATCTGTCCTAACCCTGGGGCTGCTCTTTGGCACAGTTATTTCAAAACTGTTCAGTTAGCAGCTCCTAAAATCTAGGTCGAATGGAATTCTGGTTTGGGCATTTTCCAGGTCAGGACATTATCAAAATAAAAAAAAATGTTGTTTTGTTTGGCAACACAGTCTAGTTTTGTCGGTTGCAGTTGGGTCAGAAAATGGCAAGCCACAGGGGTGTTTTTTGGATGTGTGATAAGTCAACACATCCTGTAGTGTAAATACTGCAATAAATAGGGTTTAAACTAATTTACAGTCATAAGGAAAGTAAACTGTCAAGAATTGTGTTCTGGTTATGTGTAACCAGCAGTGTAAACATTAGCAGCCCAGGCTCTCAATGTTCAATATAATATAATACAACTTGATTTTTGTATAGTGTCTTCTTTGGGAACACAGTTCTTTGCAGAGCTAAGTGGTACAAGACATGCTATGTGGTATGAGTTGCAGAAAGCAACGGTGCAACAGACACTGTATAGTGAATAAATTTAAGCCTTCAGTCATGAAACCCAGAGTGCAAAGAGAGAGAGAAATTGAGGCATAGGCAGTGCAGAGAAAGGTATTTTAAGATACAATGCAGCTGTATATCGTATGGTCTATATAGCAAGTTGCAGACCAGAACATTTTGCCAAATTAAATAATACAGTTTCAGAGTTAATAATAAATAGGAGCAGAGGTGAAGGGAGAGAAATTAAGCATAAGCGAGGGAGAAAAGAAGTAGTTTCAGCTGACATTTGAAAGGAGATGGGAAACAGAAAAATTAGGTAGAAAGATTCAGGGAGGCTATTCCAAGCAGCAGACGCTGCAGAGAAGAAGGCTCCTGCACTGTTGGTAGTGGATATGTGAGGAGGCCAGTGTCAGGTAAGTGGAGGGATTTAAAAAGGGATCATCCATAGAGGTCACGGAGTGGGGCACATGCCAATTAAATGCGTAGCCAAGGGATGTAATAAAACATGATATGCAGGGGTTCTAACGAGAGCTGCTTTGATGGGCTACTGAAACAGTGGAATATTCCATATTTGCCAACACGAATGATTATCAGCGTTCATGTATTACATTTCATCTCCTTCCATGTACTTACAATGCAGATCCCACCTACGAAGCTGTTCTGAGCTCCTGCAGGAAGTGGGCAGCTGGTCAGAAAAGTTGGGTAGGATGGTGGGAGGGTCAGAAAGCTGGAGCTGGTAACCAAAGGCTGGGAATTAAGTTAATCTTGCGATAATAAAAATCCTTTGCTCTTAAGTAACGATTTCACCATCCGTCTCAAAGTGCTTCACAAATGGAGAGTCTCTATCCTTATCCCCATTTTACAGACGAAGACCTGAGGCACAGAGACTTTCCCAAGGCCTCACAACAAGCCAGTGGAAAAGCCAGGAATAGAACCGAGGACTCTTGGGTCCCAATCCCATGGCCTCTCACTATCCTAGTGCAGGCCACTGGTTGGGGAGGGGGAGTGATCTTTAATGAAATCCTATTGCAATTGGAACAGAGGCAATCGTGATTGAGGTATGCTATAAATGGACGTCTTTAGAATGTACTCCTCAGCCTTTAGCATTTCAAAGAGTTGTTTGAAGTGCTTCTCGTTGCCTCACTCACTAATAAAATCTGGTATTAAAATTCAGAGACTGTCCAAGGCAGAACGTAATGAAGTTCTCCATAGCAGCAGCCCACTGCTTTAAGGATATGATCTTATATATAAGTCTATAAAAAAGGAACTGATCCTATCTTTCTAGCAGACATTTCTGCTGCTAATATTGTTCAGGCCTCTGCCAGCTGCAGCACTCTGGCCATCTTCGGTTCCGGCACAGTAGGCACAGACACTGGCTCCCATGACTACTGCAAGATGTCTGGGCATGATACGGGGCATGGAAGTGAGAGAGGTGTGCTGGACTTGGGATGAGGATGGGAGCCTCTGGCCAAGGAGCCAGGTGGAAATAGTGTAGGTTGCAGTGTTTGGTGCTTGTGTTCAGCTTGCGCTATAAAATTCATTGTATAGCAAAATAGGTGAAGGAAGCACTGGGCTTTGTGGGGAAACCACTCAAAGGCTCTCCTAGGTCCTGACATGGTAAAGCCAAGGTGTTTGTGTGAATGAACCACTGTGCTGTAAACAAGTTCTATCTGCAAATCCCAGTGGGTCTGAAAGGATCCCCAGGTCACTTCCCCATTATCTCCCTGTGTTGATGAATTAATTGGCATTACTCCCACAATGGGCTGAAGAGGCAAATGGCAGCCCCTAATGGTGCCTGTGTGCACAGTAAGTCACCGGCGGATCAGTGCTGTGGGATTACGCCAAGGGGCTGTGCAAGCATCCTGCACACAGCTGTGCTGACTTACCTTCACATAGTCCCACATCACCCCTATTGCTGCAGGAGCAGAGATGCTGTGAGGGAGTACAATGGATTAGCTCTTTCCTACCTCACTGCATCTCTTCAGCCTCTGCTGGTGGGAAATGGTGAGGAGAAGTTGGCAGGATAATCTCCCCTGCTGTCTGCAGCATTAATAGGCTGCCAGTCGGTTGGTTACAGCTGCTAGCCCTTCGAGGGATCCCTCCAGACCTGGTACAAAGGAAGTGCTAGGACATGAGCAGGCTCAAGGCACCTGCCAGGAGGCGATAGTAATGCAGATGCTGTATTTTGTTTCCTCTCCAGATCCTGACAGTGTCAGGGCCCCCAGAAGGAGGGACGCGGGTGACGATCCATGGTGTGAACCTGGGGCTGGATTTCTCCGAGATTGCCCACAACGTGCAGGTGGCAGGGGTGCAGTGCACTCCCCTGCAGGAGCAGTACGTCATCGCAGAGCAGTAAGTGCATTCAGCCCAGCTCTTAGAGTTCACCGCTAGTGGGTGCCTTTGGTTTCATGGTGTCTTGGTGTACAGCACCCAATCTATCAGCCCTTCTGAAGGCCTGTTCTTCATGATGAAAACAAAAGCACAATCAGCCTGTGAGTCAGAGATGTGCTCCAGTCGCTGCCTGCCTCTCTCCTCCCTGCTCTGCAGAACTACGGCAGTGCCTTGCGGACCAGATCCTCAGTGACTGTAAACTGATGTAGCTCCTCTGACTTAAATGGTGCTGGGCCAGTTTACACCAGCTAAGGATCACGCACTTGGATTTCATCCCAGGGATTAACCAGCCCTTTTAAAGATTTATTAAGCATTTTGTTTCCTTCTGCGCCATTGCTCCTGCTTTGCTAAGCAACTTTTCTGATGAGCACCTTGCTGTTTACCCTCAGCCTTTCCACCTCTCCCCCTCTCCGGTTGGAATGCATCCCGCGCTGCTGGCTGCAGGCAACCATTTGTTAGGTGTGTGAGGCGATGACAGCAGTTTAATCCGAATAGGCCTCCACTGGAGTCAATTCATTTATTTCAGTGAGAAAAATGTCAGCCGAAAATTAGAAAATAGGCGAGTAACAGAGGACAGGCAAATAAACCTCCCAAAGTGACACATGTCCCCATTTCAGCTTGGGTTTTTTTTGTGGAAGTTCTATTTTATTTTAGCCAAGGTGCCAATATGCCTACAAGAGTAGGGGGTGCATTCATGCAGAGTGCACAAGATGAAATATGTTAAGCAACTTCTTTTACTAAGTAATCTTTGCTGCACTGGCAAGGTGCTCTGGCAGCCAATACAGATACAGTGCCGCAGTTTCGGAGCAAGTCGGAGAGAGAGAGGAGAAACCCAAGGGACCGAGAATGGATCTGTCCCAGGGTCTGTAGCCGCTGAAGGTGGTTGTTCTTTGATGGCTTGAGTGAAAGGAGTTTGGTGGGTCTCAGTCTAGTTCCCAAAGCAGAGGACGTGTCTGTCACTAAAAGCAATTGGCTTTAATTCACCCCTGTCATAAACAGATAGCTAAGGGTTAATGTTTCTTTCACCTGTAAAGGGTTAACAAATTCTTTTATATAAAGCTTTTCTTTTTAAAACCTGTTGGATTTTCTTTTCTAAGTGAGGCTCTAGGGGATAGAAATCCCTGTGCCAGGATTACGGTCTCTCTCAGGGAAAGACTGGGAGGGGGAAAAGAAGGAGGGGGGAAGGTAAATTGCCCTCTCTGTTTTGTAATTCAAGGAGTTTAAGTACAGTAATCTTCCAGGATAACCCACGGAGGGGAAGCCTGGGGAGGAAGTAAAGAGAAGACAAGGGGAGGGGGGTTATTTCCCTTTGTGGTAAGACTCAGGGCATCTGAGTCTTGGGGTCCCCCAGGGAAGGTTTTGGGGAGACCAGAGTGAGCCAACACTGGAAATTTTTGGCTGGTGGCAGCGCTATCAGATCCAAGCTGGTAATTAAGCTTGGAGGTTTCATGCAGGCACCCACATTTTGGACTCTAAGGTTCAGAATTAGGAATTATGCTTATGATAACCCCTTGCTGGCAGTCCCAGGAGAGAGGCCATGAAGACTGAGCTCCCCTTTCATGCCTGGAGGTGACCCAGCCACTACCTGAGCTGTTTCTGTGCTGTCTCTAGCTACATTGTTCCTGGGGACTCGATTCCTATCACATGGACTAAATACAGATTTTGCAGAAAGGATAGCGAACTGCTCAGCAAGGTAAACTTATCTGTAAGGCCAGGGCAAAGGAGACTTGCTCTGGTGAGCTCTGGAGCTCTGGTGGATTACATTCAGCTTGAGTTCCCCTTTGGATAGTCTGGCTTAGCCCTGTTCATATTCCCCTGACTATTCGCTCATAAACACTGAGTGAAGTCTAAGTCCATCTCAGTTACCTGCCGCTCAGGTCAGCGATGCTGGTACTGTAAACTGAAATGAGGGTTTTGGTCACTCCAGGAGGTAGGGAGAAGAGATTTCAGGCTGGGAAGATCCCTTATTTTAAATAATATAGGTCAGTGGTTAGAGCAGGAGATTGCACGTCAGGATTTTTGAGTTCTATTCCAAGGTCTTCCCTTCATTTGCTATGTCAGTTTAGGCCAGTTACTTTAATCGCTCTATACCTCAGTTTCCACATCCCTAAAATAAGGATAACAACATTATCTACTGTTCTTACTGGGGGGGACCTTGAGCAGCTCAGATTACGTCTACACTTCGAACTCGGGGTGGGATGCCGCTCTTCATGTACACATACTCATACTTGTTCTCATTAAGCTAATGCGAGTATAAATATCAGTTTGGCTGCAGTAGCATGGGAAGCAGCCTTGGAGCATTGGCTGAACCATGCCAAGCGTCTATCCACGGTTTCAGGTGGTTTGTACTTGGCACAGCTCAGTCGTGCCACCACTACCAGAGCTACCCTGGTTACGCTGCTTTTTTGTACTCACACTAGCTCGATGAGCGCTCGCACAAGTGTGTGTACGTGAGCAGCACATTCACACCCCTAGCTCTGAGCGTAGGCATAGCCTTCGGGTTTGTAAAGTGCTTTCAGATCACTGGTTGAAAGATGCTACCGAAGTGTAAAGTATTATTATTGTTTTATTATATCAATGACTCACAGCAGTGCACCAATACCGTTGTAAGACACAGTGATTTCTGTCCATTATGCTCTAAAACTGTAGTATTTTACTTTTGAAATCAGGGATGGGAGATTATAAAACGACCCTCCTTTGATGGTATGAAACCCTGATTTTATAATGACAATTCTAATTACAGCTCTTAAGCTTTCAAAGTTTGTTAACATCATTAAAACATTTGTCCTGGGCAGATAACAGCAAGTGTTAGCATGAGAGCTGCCTTTTAAAGATGAATCCGGATAAAAGGACCCTCTGAAGGGCTCTGTGGGCAGACTGAATTCCAAGACTGTAATGACTCACCATATGTTCCAGCTATGCAATCTATCAGCCAGCAATTAGGTTAATGTTGGTTAAAGGGCCACTTAGCCCAGTAATCAGCACCCTACAGCTCTGTCGAGTGCATCGTTTTGTAGGAAGGTACCTGCTGGGATTTTGGCCTGGATTAGGAATCATTCCTAATTCCCAACGTGCTTGATGGTGTGTGCAATGACATGTGCCCTGTTACTTGTTCTGGGGCTACTCAAAGGTATTATTTGGCAGCTGAGCAATGAAAAGGTCCACGTTACTGGCTAATATTTGGTCATTTGAGCTTTTCTTGAGTTTGCTGAAATCCAGCATTGGTGTCCCCGTCCCCCTGTTTGGAATAAAACCTGGATCCCACCACCCTTTCTCTGTGGCTTCTGCAACTAGTTCCTGGGTTTTGTCTGCCCATCTGGTGGAGGGAATATTCACTATCCTTTCTCTCTCTCAAGATTGCAGCAACACTGAGGAGCAATCTCCCAGTCACAACCACCTTGCCCCTGCCCTGTCTGAGACAGGGACACAGTGCTTTCTCAGCCTGTCATGATTCCCCATCGCCCACAGACTGCCAGTGCTAGAACAACAGTACTCTCTTCTTGCTGCTCCTGCCTTCATGGAGAAGCAGCAGCAAAACGATGCTCCGGGGAGAAAGTTCCATTGAGTTGAAAGAGGAAGAGAGAGCAAAGCGTGGCAAATTTAGGCACACAGCGGAGACACGTCAACCTCTGTTCTCCAAAGGCAGCGTCTCTCTAGGAAACCCATTTTGATGTGTAGTGATAACGGCTTTCACATTAAGGCTCTTTGCTAGCGTATTCGTATTTTGTTAAGCCTTCTAGCATCAGCTGAGCATTTTGTCTACAGATTTTTTTTTTCTTTAAAACCTTTTTATTCGCTAGTGAGTCTAGCATGGGTGAGAGCTGCTCAAATGATCGCTCCAGAGACTGAAGACTTCTGTTTATCTAAGTACAAGCAGTGGTAGTACAAGCTTTCCCCACAGTCTCCTGGCCAATATATCTTCAGCCTTGCTCTGGTAGGGAGTTCAGTATCTATGCACCATCCGCCCTTGGCCTTTCCACTGGGACTGACCACCAGGGACCAGTTAGTTACTGCAGCAAAGTTTTCCATTATATAATATATTTATATATCCCATGCCATCTATCCATCCACTCACCTACCTAGTGCTTGGTTGATCCTCTTTGTTCACCTTTCTCACTCCCATCCATGTGGTCAGTGAGACTAGGCTGTTCACTTTTAGTCTTTCTGGTTACCAGGCTTTAGCAAACTGCTCTGGTGTTTTGTGTTTCTAACACCACAGTGGGAATGACTCCCAGCAGCATCCCTTTTGAGGCATTGCTAAGGATCCATGCTAGCTGAGGTCGCTTTGAAAACCTTAGCTCACTGCCTATTGAATCTGCTGGTGTGACAAATAATGATTTGGTCTTATTTCCAGTACGTTACCCATTGCCACTGTCCTGGTGAAATCAGGTACTGCATGTGACCTAGGGAGATTTGTGTCATGCAACCAAGGGCAGGACCAAGCTCTTCCTTTTGTGACAGCCTCAGGCTGGACGGCTGCAGGAGGGTCTGGGGGAACAGACAATTAGCCCAAGAATGCTAAAGGCCCTTTTTCCTACAAGCTGGGAAGGGGTTTCTTCAGGTCAGTTAGGGACACTTTAGTCCAATTAAGGGCTGCTTGAAACTTGTTAAAACCTCTCTCCTGGGGAGTGGGGACAAACTGCTGCAAGGCTGGTGGCAGCAGGGAGATAGGCTTCTCCAGCGTGAGAGACTGTGCTCCTCTCCCAGAGGGGAGACCCCCCCCCCAACCCAGTGCCTGTTTAGGGGAAGGACTGATACCCCGGGACCAGTGGCAGGACAACACCTGCCCCAGCGAGGGGGCCAGGGAAAGATATTGCCCTTTTGTTTCAGTGTGTTATAGACTTGTTTCCCTTTGTTAGGCAGAGGAGCACTCCTCAGGGCTGCCACAATGCCTACCGGGAAGGCGCTGAGAAACAAACCCCAAAGAGGAAAGACAGACACGCTCCAGAGTGTGGCTGATTTACCCCAGACCCTGTCCTGCCAGAGGAGGGAGCACTAAGTCCAGTGACACAGAAGGGGCCTTGCCACACTTTCTTTCATGCCTCTCTCCCTACCCGCCATCCTGAGCTGCCATCCTGATCCATTATGTTTCTATTGAGTATCTCATGTTCACATCTAAATGCCATGATTTTTAACCTCTTCCCTGGCTGAGAGCCCATCCTCAGGTACTGATCTGGACTAGATGAAGAATACTGTATCCTAACCTTCCTTCATCAGTATAAGGAGTTAACTTACCTTCTACGCAAAGGCCTGTGTCTGTCATCTCCTAATGGGTCTCTCCACTTCTGATTAAACAGGAGCCCACAATGTAAGCTGTTCCCTTAATGAACTCATTCATTACTCTGAGGACTTCACACTCACTTTGCTTCAGGCTAATATATTTGCCATTAATGCTCTGCATTGCTCTGGAGTTTATAGCTTTCAATAGTTATGCCTAATTTTGATTTTTTGTTAACTTACTACATAGGGGAAAAATAGTAATTAGCTCCTTCGAAAGGGGAGAGCAGCAGATATCAAAATAAAGGGAGAAAGGGAACCATCCAGCTGAGTAAGGATCTCATTTGTGGGTTTTATATTTTCAGAATTGTGTGTGAGATGGGGCAGGCACTCCCAGAGATCAGTTCCGGTCCAGTGCGCCTCTGCATCGGAGAGTGCAAACCTGAGTTCATGGCCATGTCCTCACAACAGTACATGTTTGTGGTGAGTACCTGGGAAAAACCAGTGGGAGGGATGGGCGAGCCAAAGCATCTTTTCTGATTTTGGCTGATACACATACTAGGAAAGTGTGCTTTTGACGGACTTGTGGCTTAGGTGTGAGATGGGAAGCCAGGAAGTCCTGAGTTCAAATTATGGCTCTAACATTGACTCGTCTCTGTGATGTTGTACAAGCACCTAATCAAGCGGTCTGATTTTTCAGATGTACTGAGCCCCTGTGGCTTCCACTGGCCTAAGTGTATGTCCCCAGACTTCTGTTTCATTTTCTCTGTATGTTAAACGGTGATACTATTTACCCGCTTCACAGAATTGTTGAGTTCAATTAGGTCTTGTTTGTAAAGTATCTTGAGATCTTCTGAGCAAAAGCACTATGTTAATGTAAGTTCATCCTGTAGCTAGGTACTATCCTGCCATGGAACTAGTGTCATGTTGCTCACAATTTTCCTCTTTCTCAGGAAGGGAAGAATAATGAAGATGTTACTTTTTGTATTTAATTTACTAGGATAAATCTATTGTGTTGCTTCTTGCTGCTCTCCACTGTACATATTCAGAATCATAGAAGATTAAGGTTGGAAGCGACCTCAGGAGGTCATCTAGTCCAATCCCCTGCTCAAAGCAGGACCTACACCAACTAAATCATCCCAACCAGGGTTTTGTGAAGCTAGGCCTTAAAAACATCTAAGGATGGAGATTCCACCACCTCCCTAGATAACCCATTCCAGTTAAATAGTGTTTCCTAATATCCAACCTAGACCTCCACTGCAACTTGAGACCATTGCTCCTTGTTCTGTTATCTGTCACCACTGAGAACAGCCAAGCTCCATCCTCTTTGGAACCCCCCCTTCAGGTAGCTGAAGGCTGCTATCAAATCCCTCCTCACTATTCTCTTCTGCAGACTAAACAAGCCCAGTTCCCTCAGCCTCTCCTCATAAGTCACGTGTCCCAGCCCTCTGATCATTTTCATTTCCCTCTGCTGGACTCTCTCCAATTTGTCTACATCCTTTCTGTAGCCGGGGGCCTAAAACTGGACAAATACTCCAGATGTGGCTTCACTAGTGCTGAATAGAGGGGAATTATCACTTCCCTCGATCTGCTGACAGTGCTCCTACTAATGCAGCCCAATATGCCGTTAGCCTTCTTGGCAACAAGGGCACGCTGTTGATTCATATCCAGCTTCTCGTCCACTGTAATCCCGAAGTCCTTTTCTGCAGAACTGCTGCTTAGCCAGTCGGTCCCTAGTCTGTAGTGGTATGTGAGATTCTTTCGTCCTAAGTGCAGGGCTCTGCACTTGTCCTTGTTGAACCTTATCAGATTTATTTTGGCCCAATCCTCCAATTTGTCTAGGTCACTCTGGGCCCTATCCCTACTCTCCAGCATATCTACCTCTCCATCGAGCTTAGTGTCATCTGCAAACTTGCTGAGGGTGCAATTCATCCCATCATCCAGATCATTAATAAAGATGTTGAACAGAATCGGCCCCAGGACCAACCCCTGGGATATTCCACTTGATATCAGCTACCAACTAGACATCAAGCTGTTGATCACTACCCAGGGATCACCTTTGTCAAACTAAGATACTGAAGGCCTGATCGAGCCATTTTTTAATCATTCACACATAAATCCTAAATATATCTGACTTACTGTCTGTCTCTACATATTTAAATTTCCCCTGCAACCTACCTTGGGAATGGAGTAATTCTGCATCCCCGATATCGAATGACTTCCTCTAAGGATGCTAATTCAGTGTCGATTCCATCCATGCACTTAATCAAGAGCTACTCTTTGGGCTACTGGATTTCAGTTTGTTGAGTGATCATTGAGTCTTTCCTTTATTTAATTAGCAGCCTTTTGATTCATAAACTTGCGAGACACAGCTGGGGTTTTTTGTATCTCCATTTTTCCCTTCACAGGGCACTTTATCCAACCACATTGATTTTATGCTGAGTGGAATCTGTGCATGCAACGAAATACTAGCACTTACCAATTGTCCACAATTTGTAAACTAATTGATAGATAAATGAGGCCAGCTCCTGCCATCTCTCAGTGTTATGAGCACTACATTGCCCTGGGATTTTATTTATTCAATGAGGTTGCACTGGTGCAAAATATTAATGTGCTGCCAGCCTGCTGAAGGAGTCTGAACATCAGTGTAACCAGAGAAGACAATGAGGAGGAGGGCAGTCTGTTCCGTTCATGTAGCACCTGTTACCTGAGGGTCTTAAAGCACTTTACAAATGTTAATTAAAACTTATCAGTCCATGTTTACAAACTTTAAAAACACAAGACGTTTCTTTAGTGTTGTGATGATAAAACCAGGGTTCCATTCTATCAAAAAAAGAACATTTTAAAATCTTCCATTTTATAGATAGGGAAACTTGAATTCAAGGCTCCAGTTCAGCAAAGCACTTAAGCATATATTAAAATCTAAGCCTGTGCTTAAGCCCTTTCCTAAATAAAGATGGGCTTTAAACACATTTGCCCATTACCCGATTAAATTTTGTATGAATATGTTGCTAATGAAGAAAGCCAAGCTCTCAGCTCGGGTCAGCTAAGCCTACTGTATATGCTCAGGGCACTTGTAACATGAGATGCACTAACACAACCTTTCCCAACAGTGTGGCTCAACCTGGAGGCACAAGCTCTAAGGCTGAGAGGGAAGTTCAATCTCCATTGCGCACTGAGTCCTTGGCCTCTCTCCCATGACTGCCAACAACAGGTCTTGCGTATTGCCAGGTGTGGCAGTAGTTGCTGTGATGTGGACACCAGCCCACTAGGAATAGAGCTGACACCCTTCCCACAGGCCACTAACCACCACCAGATAGTATTCTGTATCAGGGACCTGGGCTGGATGATCTGGCAGCCTTGAAGTGAAAAGCCCTGTGTCGCTTTCCCATTCTCCTTAGCCATGCAGATCCCTGCTCCTGGGCAGTTCTTTGGGTTATCCTGAATATTCCATTTTCTGTGTAACAGGCAATGGGCGTCTTATTGGTCTTTCTCAGATTGCCAGTTTTTAAAGGAAAATTCCCTACCCTACAGAAGGAACTCTCTTGTGGCTTGTCTTTAACCAGGGCCCAGCTGAAAGTAATTGCAAAAATTAATCTTGTTGTAATACCTTGCAGCAACCTGTTAAACATATGCTGAGCATTCTTGCTCCTTGCATTGTTCCTTTTTTTCCAGCACTTCCTTTATTATCATTTCTTTTTCTCAAGCATCGAAACCTTCAAGTAAATAATTTATTTTTGTTGTTTGGGTTTTTTTTCCACCCCATAGTACAGCCACAGACTCCTTTAAATACAGTAATAAAATTGATTGGTACCTTAAAACAGAGTTCTGTTCCGACTCTGAGAGGGTTCATGCCTTAGTGAGCTTATTAGGGGACTGATACGCTGCAGGATCTATGCTGTCAATTTAGTGATGCCCATTTTACCTGGAGAGCCTATCTGTAAATCTCCCATAATTTACATAGAATCATACAAGATAGAAATGGGGAAATCCTATTTGGTTGCCCTGGCATTTTGGCTGGGGGAGGTTATAGGAATTTTTTTTTTAATATCCCTAGCACCTGCTCTTCCCCCTTTCATTTGTTTACAAGAAGGACCTTTTGAAGGTAGAGCCTACACTCTGTTCAGGGTGCTACCTCTTGGAAGCTTCCTGGATTTTCAAAGAAACCTTTTACCCTGTATTGTAATGCTTGAACAAGGCAACACCAAAAACAATTAAAAGGTGACCCATTTAAAATTGATACAGGGATCTTTTTTTTAACATAATGCATAGCTAGCCTGTGGAACTCCTTGCCACAATTTACTGATGTGAGGTGCTTGGTAGGATTCATAAAGGGTTCATATATGTAGAAGAGTGACCACAATGAGAGAACATTACAGAAATTAAAACATAAAGCACACACCGGATAAGTAATTTTTCATGAATTTGGGATTGTATAGTTAAGTACACCCACACAGGAGTTCTTAAATTTAAGCTTTATTAAATAAGAGAATTTTAAAGATAAAAACAGAAATTGCAGAAAGTAAAATAAAGATAGTTTTATGGTAGTGCTTAAAAAGCTTAACAACGAATTCAACACAAAGTGCTTACTTTATCTAGAAATAATAATTCCCAAATTACAATAATTAAAATTCTTATCAGCCAGTGACAAATTAATTCTACTATTACTGTGCTATTCTAGGAAGTTGATCTTAGTATCAGCATGGAACAGTGGATCCTTACAGGTCCGTATTAATTTGCCAGTCAAGTTTTAGCTCAGTTAAGTTCTGGGACTGTCCATGGAAGTTTAACTGAAAGCCACTCTGAATTTTTGGAAATTTAAATAATTGCTTAACTGCTGGCATGTCCATTCAGTTCTGAATTGCTTCTCTTTTCTGTATCCAAGGTTCAGATTTATAATCCACTGATGAACATCGTGTAAAAGCAGCAAAGAATCGCATCCGATGAAATGGATATTCACCCACGAAAGCTCATGCTCCAAAACGTCTGTTAGTCTATAAGGTGCCACAGGATTCTTTGCTGCTTTTACAGATCCAGACTAACATGGCTATCCCTCTGATACTTGATGAACATCATGTTGTTTTTAATATTCAAATCATATTGCATTGCTGTTGTCATTAGATAAGATAAAAATTGGATCAGAGAGAGAAGCCAACCGTGAACTGCTTGAGAAGGAGTCTTCCCCTCTTGGCAGGTTATTTCATATTTGTCCATTCTGAGGTTCCTTGTGCTTTCCTATGGACCATCCACTACTAACCATTTTCAGAGCCAAGATACTGCCCTGGATGGACTGCTGGTCTAATCCAGTCTGTCAGTTCCTTTGATACCTGTAAGCATATGCTGCGGTTTGAAAGCAATGGAGAAAACAGCACCTACTCAATGTGCTGACTCTCTACTATGAAGCAGGGTAGTACCCAGGGATTGGAGATGGGATGCTTCCAGTTTGCAGATGAGTCATAAAGTGGTATTGTGGAAGCATTAGTGAAAAAATTTGGTTATATCCACTGATTGAAAACAAAAGAGTACCTGCTTTCTGCAGGTTCTCTTAAAAGGAGTAAGTAGCCATCACTGATGCAAGCAGTGTAAAAACTGGCATTGTTACAATAGAAACAGTGATGTGATGTCAAAGAGGATATAGGACTGTAAACTCCCAGGAATGCCCAGATAACTTCTCCTGTCACTGATGGGAGGTAGACCCTCCAACCACAATATTCTTGTTATTGGTTCGTGTGTATTATGGGCAGAGCTGATAGTGCTGCATATAGTTAAGGTTGCCCGACACTTCCCATTATAAGACTCTGTTTTCTGTTGATTATAACTTTGCCAAATTCTAACCATCTGGAGTAAAGACTTGACATTTGGCAGGAAGGTTGCCCTGTTAGGAGTTTGCCTTTTGCTGTTTCTCTGTGGGGGGAAACACCCATATTTAGCGGAGTTATAAGCCTTTGAAAAAAAAAATCCTAGTTTGGACATGCTCAGTTGAGACTTGTTCGAATTTGGCTGCTGAATTGGGTTGTGAATGCTTAGGTGAGTTTCCCTGCATATGCTACTCCCAGCTGCTCAGGGCACCTGTGGCACCAGGCCTATGAACTGAGAATAAGGAGACACTCTTTGCTGTGTCTCAATATTCCCTCAGGCATGATCTGATCCTGGTTTGATCCCAGCAGACAAGAGCAGTGACCTTCTTCTTTCCTTTCCTTCTCAAGAATCCAGCGGTGAGCTCCCTGAGCCCTAGCCGCGGCCCAGAGTCTGGAGGGACCATGGTGACCATCAGTGGCCACTACCTGGGTGCCGGCAGCAGCGTATCTGTGTTCCTGGGAAACCAGACCTGCGAATTCTATGGGTAAGAAGAGGCAGAGCGTGTCTGTGTTGTGATCCCTTCACCCCACCCTGGTGCAGCTTCTGAACTATTCCAGCTGCAAACTCCCGTCCTCTCATTAATCCCATTATGTCACCTTGTCTGTGAGAGCGGCTGAATCTGTCATTGCAATTAGTTGATTCGATGTATATTAATGTTATCCCCTTATGTGATTTGCATATTAAAATGATGACCCTTCCAAAAATCCCAAACAAACATCACAGTAATTGTAGAATCCCTTTTAATAGTCCTCAAGCCAGTCCATCCTAAACAGATGTAATCCCGCCCAAACAGACTATACATTCCATACGACGACAGCAGGTGCTGCATACATGACTGCATAGCATACATGGAATATGTATGCACTGGAATGGGACATGCTCTTCATATCTCTTGTACAGCACAGGTAGGATTTCAGAAGTGCTCAGCATTAGCCTGACTAACCCCACTGGAGGAAGAGTCAGTCCAGCACTGAGTGCTTTTGAATATTCCACCCAGGGTGTGTAAGATTATAGGGTGAGAGAGGAGGCAATGGAGGAAGAATCTTCTCTTTCAGGAAAATGTTCTGTTTGGGGTCATGAAATCAGGCCAAATGCCATCCGCTTAGAGGCTCCTCCAAGGCGTGGGGATATGTCCCCTCTGCACCCACTGAAGGAGCACAAGAGTCCATCTAGGGCAGTGCTCCACCTCCAACTGTACCAGCAGAAAGCAAGGGTCTGTCTATTATTATTATTCGTATTGTTCACCCAAAGGCCCTGGTCAGGGTCAGGGCCCCATTGTGCAATCACACATAGGAAGGGACAGTCTCTGCCCCATAGAGTTTAGATATAAACTCTAATTCAATATCCTACTTCCTGCCAGGCCAGATTAGAACAAGGGGCAGTATAGTCCAATAACCTACCTCTTTCCATATTGGACACCACATATCAGAGAGATTGTGGCTGAGTGTTTAGAATGGAGCTTTTTATCAGGACTGTTGGCATCTGTTACCAGTTTTGCTGATTCGTCCTGACCTTGGGAAAGTCACCTTCTCTGTGCCTCGGTTTCCCCATCTCTATAATGAATAACACTATTGTTTATCTAGAACACCACACTTCATGGGGTATAAAACTCCTGTGCAAGTGAGCTCTTCCCTAAGGGCCAAACATTATCATTTATTTATCATCAGTTCCTCTTCTACCCAAACATAGGGCCAGATTGCACATGCTGCATTTGAAATCGGAGGAAGTGCCATGTGTGCATTCAAGGGCAGAATTAGCCTCATACTCTAATCCCTTAACTATATGATTATTTTCAGGCCACCTGCAGATACTGACCTGCAAAATCCTGCCACGCTTTAAATTATCTGCATGTTCTAATTAAACCAGACAAGCAGCAACTTAAACACAGCAAACAGCAGTATATGAATTACACCATCTCGCCATGCAGTGGCACACTGTGGGCTGTGCTGTCCTTGGCCTGCTTTGTGGCAATGAACTCGAATTGTTGTAGAGGTGAGGGAGATGAAGGCCTGATTAGATGAAGCAGTTTCTAATGAGATTCCCTGTAATTACAGCTTCCACCGTTCTCCCTTCTCTTGGAAGAGTGGGTAGATTTACCATGACGACATAATAATAGCACAGAAAGCTAATTAACTGATCGCAGGGAGCTCAGAGTGACTCTGCCAGCAGTGATGCGTCACTTTGAATCTCATGGAAGGACTAAGCAGGGCCCTGTGAATTCTGATCTCCAGCATACTAAAGCCTCTGCACCAATGCAAGGCCACGGGGATGTGGGAGATAAAAGGCAGCTGAAAGAGCAGTGAGCGCTGTCTGAACAATGCTGGCTGTGTGACTATCTGGAGTGCCATTCCCAGAATGTGAGAGATGAGTGGAGGAAAGGAATGAAAAGAGGGCTCCTTTTCACGGAATCGAGTTGTCGCAACAAGAGTTATTGCTGTTGCCCACCACTCCCCACACAGGCCCTGCAAGTCCCCCCACAGTGAAGAACGTATTCTTTGTTAAAATAGATCAAATTGGAAGAGTGAGAAGATGAGAGGAAAGAGTTAAAAGGAAGATGGAAGAGAGAGTGGGAGGCAAGGTTCCAAACCAAATTTAATCCAAATGATTTAAAGTCTTTTTTTCAAGTAGCTCTGTTGTGATTGGCACTGTCTCCTTCCCCTTGTTGCCATTCCCACAGTCAGGTCCAGGACTAAATGGACAGTGGAGCCTGCCTTGTCCTCTCCTTTCTCCAGGTCAGAGTTGAGACACACATTTGTCCTACCACTACCAATGCCATCTGTGGATAAATATAAAACTCGATCTCCAGGGCTGTCAGTCTGGCATCTTTCATGCCAACACTAACTTCACTGTACACTTATGAACTACACAAGTGTTATTAGACCCGTCTTGGAAATGAACAAACTGAGACACAGAGATGGTAAGTGACTTGCCCAATGTCACAGAGTGAATCAGTACCAGAGCTGAGAGATGAACTCAGTGTCCTGACTCTCATTCCCCTACTCTAACCACTAACTGATCCCTTTCTGTTGTTTAAACATGGTGCTAAGCAGCCGACGTAGCAGTTCTTTGGGACTCTTAGAGAAGCAGATGGTCTGGTCTGTCCAACCACCAGGCATCGAGTCCTGAGGTTCATTCCCCAGTTCCACAAGGGGGACAGGATAACAAAGCTGGAAAGAGAGTAGTGATATTTTTCTAGTTCTGCCTGGCCCGTCTCAGGTTGACTGGCTGCTTTTCAAGGTCCAAACAGTCATCTGCTTTCACACGCCCAGGAGAAGGCAGCAGGTTCACAGATGGATGTGGGAGGCTACCGCTTAGCACAAAGAGTAATTTCAGGGAGTCTGACTTCCTCATTGCTCCTCTGTGATGTTAATGAATTCTCAGTGTCTGGAGCACCTGCCTCCCTACAGGATTCCACTTGGAAAGCACATTATTCACTTCCTGTCCTAAAGTGGTGGGCAACATTGCTATTGGGTTATTAACAGCTGCCACATCCCACCTCAGAAATGGCTGCATTTGTGGTCAGAGTCATGATTGCAGTGGATGTAGCGCCTTCCCTTGGAGGAGCGGCACTATGGAAACGTAAGAGGGTTCCCATTCCTGTATCACAGATACTCTCTGGCTAACGGCTCTCTGGTTTCTCTTTTTCACAGGAGGTCCATGAATGAGATTGTGTGTGTGTCTGCTCCGTCAGCGCATGGCCTAGGCCCCATCCATCTCTCTGTGAGTGTGGACCGGGCGCAGTTAGAAAGCACTCTGGAATTTGAATACATTGATGACCCCAGAGTGCAGCGCATCGAACCCGAGTGGAGCATAGCCAGGTAACATGAGTCTCTTACAGCTTCTATCACATCTCCTTCCCCAGTGGGAGCGAATGCATGGCACAGAAGCTAACTCACCAGATATAATAGAACTAGAGACATGCAGGCTGGTTGCATTCTATGGAAACAGGTCTAGGCCTTCAGCCTGGACTCAAAGGGGAGTGTTTTTTAAGATATTTCATTATTTTTCATTCCCTCTGCCCCGTATTCCACCCAGAGGCAGGCAATGTTGAAATACCCTGCAGGAGGCCTCTCCTACCAGGGTCCTGGTTCATCTGGAAGCAGAAAGTATAGAGAAGGACTACCCCACCCCCCACACAGTTGCCAGCCTATTCCTGCAGAGACCAGCTGTTTGGATAAATTTGCAACCATGGAGGTGATCCCCAAGCCAAATTTACTCCATAATCTGAACAAGCTGCAACCCAGTGTTCTAGCTGGGATCCATCTCTAGTGCTTACCTGAATTTAGATGTGCTCATGTACAGCAAAAAAAAAAAAACACATATAAAAGGGAGGAAACTTATATTTTGCAAACCCGCTCTGATTGCATTTTAGGCAGCTGTTGGCATTGTTTTGTCCTTCATCTGGCCTGCTTTGCCCTCCATCCCTGTTAGGAATCATACTGAAAACTCTCATGCCATAGTATCCACACTAACTTTAAAAATCAGTATGCTCCTTCCTGGTCCCTCACCTACTAGAAAACATGGTTCAGGGCTCAGAGTCCTAGAACCTTCCCCCCAGGGAGAATACTTTTTGAATTCTCTTTGCTTGTTTGGCTGTCTTTGCCAACATCCAGCTGGAGTCAGGTGACCCAGGGGTTATTTTACCTGTGTCAGTATTGAAGATGTTGCTATTTAGGGTTTGATCCTGCAAGGAACTGAGCACCCTCCTCTCTCTTGAAAGTCACTGGGTGTTAGAGATGTTCAGCTTCAGGATGAGGGTTAGAAGCTGCATCCTTGTATGGTGGCTGCAGAGGCTCAGAAAACCCTTTTTGAAACACCTCGGGGTATGTCTACGTTGCATTGTAAGTCCAGTGTTAGTAGTACTCAGGTTATCCTAGGCTTGAGTGTATAAACTCATTTGTAAACCCAGGTTAGGAACTGTTGAACCTTGGGTCCAAACCTGGGGCACCAACATCTACAACCGCATTATGCAGGCCTGAGTCCAACCACCCATAGCCAGACTTCCTAGCGCTCTCCCAAAATGTGGATGCTCTGACCCTTTGTTTGTGGCTCAGTGCAGGAAAACTTGACTGTCCAGAGGACAAAAAAAGTCAGCCTGTGGGACTGTGGGATATTTTTGGTGGACTCCCACAGCATGAGTCAAGTGGGATTGCATGTACACCGCAAAGCAACAGGCTTGAACCCTGTGTCCCAGCTTGACTCAGGCTCAGACTCCCCATCCCCTGGGGGTCCAGGGACCGAGGTCCGATTCCTGGGTTAGCGCAATGTGTGTGTAAATGGAAGGGGGGTTAGGCATGAGCCTGAGTTTGAACCCTGGGCTTACACTGCAGTGTAGACGTGCCTTCAGTCTCATCTCTCAGTATATACCAGGTAGGGACAAAAGAGAGCCTGTTTGGAATAGCATGTCTCCCACATAGGGTCCTGAATCAGTCATTACCAAACATCCACAACATCCACATTTCCTGAGACAGGAAATCAGGTCCAGAGTTATTAAACCAATTGTAATTACCAAGGCAATCACAGCAGTCTCAATCTGTGCAGAGATTCTGGGAGAGCAAATAAAGCCCCAAGATCACTCCCATCTGCTGACAAAGTGCACAATTGCTCATTAAAGTCTCCTTCTTGTAGCTCTGGAGAGTCTGGAATGAAACAAAAAACAGCAGAAACCAAAAAAAAAAAAGCAGATGCTAATCAAAATGCACTGTTTATCCAAGATTCATTGCTAGGGACAGGCTGGCAGGCGCTGCAGCATCACTCTGACTTGTGGAGTGTTAAAAAGCTAGGCCAAATTCATCCTCGGTGTAACGCCAAGAATCTGCACACAGGATGAAACAGGGCCATTAATTTCACATTCAGTTATTTAAAAAAAAAAAATTGCCAGTAGGAGATATGTGTCTCCTCTGAAAAAAGACCAAGGTGGGTTAAAAGTGATGTCCTCCCTGCAGCCTGAAATCAAGGGTGAGTTGGTGTCTTGAGTGAGAGAGGTTTTGTGGGCTCATTTGAATCACCGGTAGAGATGCTAAAAGAGACATAGCTGGTATTTCCTTTAGAAAGGTGGGGGTGTGGGGCTACTGGAGGTGCTCTCCAGCAAATAAAGTAGAAGGAAAACCAAATAATAAAAGATCCCATGGTGCTTTTTGCAAAAGTTTGGAGGTATTAGCAGCAGGTTCATGGCCATATTCCAACCTGGCTCATGATATTCTGCTTCCCTGCATTCCCATGTGACTAACCAGACAGGTTATTTGTCATCCCTGTCCTGCCAAACCTCTGCTACATGTAGCGTGTAGTGTCTGTGCTGTGCCTAACCCCAGAGGTGGCTGCGATCTGGAAGTGGGAGAAATAACAATCCCTTCATAGCCCATGCCATTCATTGTGCAGCACCCAGTTACTTAAAAGGCTCACTGTATAAATCCTTAAACACTGTGACTAATCTATTGTCTTTATTTATTTGGTCCCAATTGTTTATTTTTTCTTCCGGCTGCTTTTGTTTGTGCCGAGCCTTGAAGTGTTATGTAGGAAGTGACTCTCCACTGGGGGACAGTCGAGACCAGAAAATCCAATTAACTTGAGAGACATCCCTCCCCAGAGGCTCAGTGATAGTGTATTAATCCACTGTGTCACCTAGTTCCCGTAGATTCCACAGAAAACATCTTTCTGAGATCAACAAGCCTCTGTGTTGTTGGAGCACAGTCGCTATACGCTGCTGCCGCTCTCCCTGCCAGACCTCATTAATCTGGTGTTCATGCTTCTCTATAGTGGACACACGCCTCTGACAGTCACGGGGTTCAACCTGGATGTGATTCAGGAGCCCAGGATCCGTGTGAAGTACAATGGCAAGGAGTCTGTCAATGTAAGTAGATGTCATCAAAGTGCAGTTGGCTTCCCCTGTAGCCCTCTTGAGATAAGTAGCCTTACCTTTACCTCTTAGTAACTGTTGAAACCAATGTGATGTTAGTAGCTTAGGCAACAGCGCAGGTGCATTCTGCTTCGACCAGTCCAGCCTGCTCAGCAGTCCGTGTGTTTTCTGTTCTGATACATTCAGCAGCACAGCTGCTTCATCCCATTTGGAAGCACCTGGAACATATGTGCCTCTTACATTTTTATATAGCTGTTTGTGAATTCTTTTCAGAACCACCCACAATCAATCCAATCCATCCTCCATTTTTTGAGAAATACCACCATGTATGTTGGCAGCACTATATAAATGCTGGGTAACAGGAAGAATTGTCTTGGTTAACGCTCATCCAATCTAATTTTCTAATTAAATATAAGCACCTCATACTCAGAAAGTCCTCTTAGGTGTTTTCAAGCATCTGCCATTTATAACTGTCCCAGCTGAATTGTTTGCTTGTTTTGTGTAACTGGATTTCTAAAAGGAGCTGTGATCAGAGATTGAGGTACTGTGCACTGGGGCATCTGAGCGATGAACTCATTTGCACAGGGAAGGTAGAAATGCCTGAGACAGTGAATTGTAAAGCGTAAGTGCTGATGGAGCCTTTGTCTCAGTGCTGCTGTAATAAAGAGAGTGGGCAGAAAGGTTATTAATTGATATGGTCTTTCGTTTGTCATTAGGGGAGGGAGCGTGTGCTCAGGTCAACTTTACCCTCCAGTGTTTGTTGTGTTTACCAGCTGGGGACCCCAAGTGCTAGCACTGACTTAACACTTTAGCAGAGTTCCCCATCTGGCCAGCAGGCTGGCTGAATGCATGCAAATCTGGCATGCTGCCACAGCCACACCCCCAGCGTAGACCCTCATGGCCCCTAGGCAGCAGCTCCTCAAGAGAGGAAGCTGTCTTTCATGGCCTGGCTTGGAGTTTTTTGCACCTGACTGCTTACTCCCTAGGTCAGCAATGGGCCTGGGAGTTCTGCAGTTGGTGCCTTCAGCCCCATGCTACTGAATGGCCCTCTGAGGTGCAAGGTGGCCTGGCTCCAAATGGGCATTGTTGGTGAGACTGCTGAGGAGGAGTCAGTATTTCAAGCCGTGGAGGGCCATAGTGACGGGAAGCAGCAGGGAGTCAAGGATCGTTGAGACACATGGCGCTTGTGTCATTGTGAGGCCCAGCTATATATCATCCAAGACACACAAAAACCAACAGCAGGGGAGGGCGCCGAGTGTACAGAGTGAGTTTGATACGCAGACAATGGGAAATGACTTCTGCAGTGACCCAGGGCTGGTTGTACGGTACAGGGGCTGCCCTGGGCCAGCACAGAACTGCCAGAAGTCTCAGAAGATAGACATGGAAGAGCCCCATTAGGTCTATCTCCTCAAGATCAATGTCTAATCCCTCCCCTGGGCCTTGCAAAATCATCTTCTTTTTGAAATCGCCCTTAGTTTTTCCATGCTTTCAGGATCCCCATACAGTAGCCTGAGAGCCTTTCTTCTTCACAGCAGGCAGCAGCCATGGGGGCTCACCAGGACTCATCCCTGCAGGCATGTTTCAGTGGAGAGACAGAACAGATATCAATTCCCAGCTGCTCGACAGAGGCTCAGTTTGCCTTGCTCCTTCTGTGCAGGCCCACAGCTAGGTTTGCAATGAGAAATTGCCAGCCTGGGGTTTGTTGTTTTTTTAGTAGTCCCTCTGTATCTGTCGCGCCATAAATACAGCACCTATGATAGCAGCTTTGGGCCCAGCAAGCACACAAGGGGGGGGTGGAGGGGAAGGGAGGGAATCTGCCACTGAACAAAAAGCTTTCAAGCAGCTTTTTCCCTCTTGCTGCAATGATCAAATCACAAGATAAGTTGAGAGGCTGCTTCCCTGCTAAGATGCCTTCCATCATATGAAATGAAAGATTTACATTCCAGTTACATGGGATGGTTCAAGGGGAAAAGACTGCTGGGGACAAAGGAAAGCAGGGAGCTGCACCATACAAGTCATACCAACCAGATGTTCAAGAACAACCAGGCTTGCTGGTAACGGGGTGCTTATACCACTGGAGTAGGTGTCTCTAACAGCACTTGCTTTTAGTAGCTACATTGATCCCACTTTTACAGCATGACACAGAAATGCACAGATGGCAGCTGGTGTGCAGAAAGTAAGGTACCCCTTTCATGGGCTGGACTATGGCTCTTTAGGGACTTGCAGGGCCAGCACTTTCATTTAGGCGACTTAGGCAGTCGCCTAGGTGCCAGGCATTATGGGGGGGGCAGCATTTGGGGGGGGGCACGCCGGGCGGCTCCAGTGGAGCTACCGCAGTCGAGCCTGCGGAGGGTCCGCTGGTCTCGCAGCTTCGGTGGACCTGCCACAGGCATTTCTGCGGACGGTCTGCTGGTCCCACAGCTTGGGTGGACCTGCCGCAGCTCCAGCACAGCTGCGGACCAGCGGACCCTCCGCGGGAATGCCTGCGGTAGCTCCACCAAAGCCACGAGACCCACGCGCCGGGCGGTGAAATGGCCCGGCACCTAGGGCGCCAGAAACCCTGGCGCTGGTCCTGGGGTCTTGTGTGCATGGGGCTGTGTATGTTTCCTCAGCCTTATTTTTATGCCTCTCTCCTAGTTAGCTCTATTTAAACCATTTGTCCCACACTTCATAAACCACCATGGCAAGTTAAAAAGTGAATAAATAGAACTGTAATCTTTTTTCTTTGGGCCCAGACTGTGTAGATTGCATTCTTCCCAGGCGCACTCAGCAGAACAGCTGGCAGCATACCCAGGCCACTGCACGGGTGCCAAGTGCGCAGTGCTGCTCTTTAGCTAGACCCTTTCATGCCCTTCTTGTGCCTTAAAAACCGGTAAAACCTCCACCCTTAGCCTACTGCACACGGATGCAGGTTGGTATCTGGCTGAGCTACTGATGCCCTTTATCCTCTCTTGACCTTTCTGAGAGCAGCTGAGCTGAGCTTTCATCCCTAAGAACTGGCAAAGAGAAGCACAGATTGATCTCTTACTTTGCTTCTGCAAAGGAGTAGTCCCAGGCTGTCACACTTGCAGATACCTGTTTTTCTAGTTCTCTGGCTGAACTGAAAAAGTTGAAAATATTTTGTTTCGGGTTGAACAAAATATTTCTTCATATTTTGGCAGCTAGAAATGTTGTCCAAATAATGTCACCCAGCCATGGTAACAACCTTTGTGCTGCTAAGATGCCAAACACAGCGACTGGACGTTAACTAATGATGGTTATCATTTATCTTGTCCTGTTTTATCTGTTTGAGCTGTTGTGAATTTGAATGTTTATTTGAATGAGGCACTCAGAATGCTGTAAAAATCCAGTTTATTATTATTATTTAGCGACTTTCAAGAGCCATTTTGCATGGAAACAGTTTTGCTTTCACTCTGAAGCAAAATGACTTTTTAGATCTGCTCAGCACAGAGAAGCTCCCAGGTCAGACTTGATAGACTGATTTTAAGAAGGGAGGTGTTTTCAGATTTTGTGGGGATAGTGAAAGGAATATCGGATGTAGGGAAGAGAACAGGCCAGCTTGCTGAGGTGTTCTGTGAATGGTTCAGGAGTCTTTTGAATTCCACCATGTTGGGGAGGAAATGTGTCTCTGCTAAAATGATAGAAGTGGGATTAGTGGAATTGGTATAAGACTAGAGCAGTGGTTCTCAATCTGCAAGAACCATTAAAAGAAATTGTACGTCCCCGAACTTGCACCTAAATCTCAAGATCCCTGGGAGGTGAAGAAGTATCCTCCCCATTTTACAGATGGAGAGCTGAGGCATAGCGTACATGAGATGAATCTCTCAAGGACACACAGGGGGTCTGCGACGGAGCAGGGGACTGAATCTAGATCTCTTGAGACAGTCCAGTGCTCTGTCCTTCCTGATGCTGCAGAAATAACACTTAATATTAATTTAGCTCTTTCCACTCAAGGAAGCTGAGCTGAAGCAAACCTCAGTTTGCCAGTGTCTAGGTAGTGTCCATGTCCATGCACGCTGTAGTGAGATGTATGCTCACTTTAACATTCATCACCAGTTGAACCTGAGAATACTCTTTCCATGTTGCAAAAAGGCTGAACTTGTTGAGTGCTATGGTGGGAAGGATTAATTACTGAGCAGTCACGCCTCTTCCTTTCCCTCCGTGCTCAGGTCTGAGTTCTGCTCTTTTTTTTAAAATTATTATTATTATTACAAAGATAATTCTAAATACACAAATCTGAGTGGAATTAAATCTTCTGTTTGTGGAGGGAGGCCAAATTAAACATCCCCTGAAGCTTTATAGGGCCTGGTTTCTAAATAAATTAGCAGAGAAAGCTGTGCTCTGCCTCCAAACAAGCTCTTCCCCATACAGAAAGGGGGAGCAATGGGCATCCTCAGCCCAGCGGGAGTCGACCTTCATTTTACCTAGAATCCTTCAGTATCAGTTGATTATTCTCCTGTCCCTTTGGTATTAAAAGATTGTCTCTGATCACAAATGCGTAGCCAAGACCAGACATTAATTATGGGTCCAGTTCAAAGGCGTGTTTGGCAAGTACAGAGCAGCAGAAGAGAAAAAAGTACTTAGCAATCTGGTTTGTGATTCTTTAGTTGCTTAAGCCATTTTCAGTTTGAAGCTCTATCTCCAGCTCCACTCTTGTGTCCTTGTGCTGGTTTAGAGGACACACAAACTCTCCCAAAAATGAGACTTTAATGATTCAAGCTTAAGCAAATGATTCTGGCTAAATACCAATCCATCAGAATCTGCAGAGGGAATTTAGAGAGGCAGAAAGCAATTAGCCACGTCAGATTTAGCTAGCATACAAGAGTCCCTATAACTTAGTGCCATTAGAAACCAGGAGAAATTAGAACTCTGTTTTTTGTATTATTCCTGTAACCCTCCCTAGTGCTGTGCTGGTAATTCAGTACTGATTTGGAAGCAAGACTGCAAAATTCTGTAGAACCCACATAGCTGCTTACAGCCTTTGGGCATTCCTGTCCTCTTCAAGTACTGGCCAGGCTCAATAGAATGCAGAGCTTTGGAGCAGTGCTCCGGCTCTGCTCCAGCACCAGGCAAAAACCTGCAGCTCCGCTGCTCCGGAGCTGCTCTACGCTCCAGCTCCTGGCTCTGCTCCAAAGCCCTGAGAAAATGTGAGGACAAATAACATCACAGCCTCTGGTGCTATGGATGCAGACTATCTCTCAACTTGCTCCTCCCAAAATCTCCTAGCCGGCTTTCAGCCCATAAGAGTAACATATATAGGCAAATATTTCAAATAAGGTTTCCTTCAGAAAATGCTGACATCCCCTTCACTGTATTATCTCAACACGTGTGTGTGTGTGTGTGTGTGTGTGTGTGTGTGTGTGTGTGTGTGAGAGAGAGAGAGAGAGAGAGAGAGAGAGAGATGATTTGACTTCCATAAGCACCACTTTTGCCTCTTGTCTGTTTTTCCTGCTACAGCCCTTCACTTCCACCCACCCACGACATGTCAGTAACACCCACTCGCACTCATTTAAACTAGTGTAGACTCTCTGAATTTGGTCCTCAGTCCCTAGCTCATTGCACTGTAAAGTTTAAAAAGATACCAGGTGTTCACAGGCTTAGCATAAAGGCAAATTCTAGTCTGCTCTCCTCTTTCCTACTTGCCAAGTTGCAGAGGGAGAGACATAAGATAGACAAATGCAGCTGAAACCCCTTTCATGGCTACTGAGTACCATTCTTTTAAAAGCAATGACTGCATCCAGGTTCAGATCAGCACAAAAGAGAGTACTTGCAAGAGGTTTTATTAACACCTTGCAACTCCATGTGTCTGTGTGCATATGTGTGTGTGAGTTGCACTGATTAGCTCTGGTAACACTTCCACATTATTGCCAGTGGGTTAGAACTATGGTCCTTCCTGTGTAATACATACCCCTCTGGACCCTTCTCAGCTTTCCACATCCTGGCCCTCTAGCCACATGTGTCTGGCCTGCCCTGGAAAAACCAGCTCTAAACTGAGAAGAAAATTCACCTCTCATACCCTCTGCTCAGGCCAGCAACCATAATGGTAGCTTTTATGCTGTGGGCACCTTCCCCACTAGGAATAGGAATGCAGCTATTTCAGATAGAGGCCAGTTAAACAAGTCTGATGACAATGGCCTGTTTCATCTGGGATAGATTTGGAGATTTAGGTATCAACCAGTCTGAAAGGGCCAAATTCAGCTCTGGTGTAAGGGTTTTAAAAGACAATTAGCAACCATACAGTAGACAAAGCCTAAATGAATGTAACTTCGTAGAAGTCAATTTGCCACTGAGTGTTATGTCTGGGCAGAGATCAGACCGTAAAAGAGATTTCTCATTCAAAGTGTTAATCTTCCTCTCTCGTTTCCCTTTCCTCTCCAGGTCTGTAAGACTGTGAACACAACTACCCTGATTTGCTTAGCTCCACCCCTCACTCCCGAGTACCGACCTGGCTTGGATGCTGTTGAGCGACCGGACGAATTTGGCTTTGTCTTTAACAACGTGCAGTCCCTGCTGATCTATAATGATACTAAGTTTGTTTACTACCCAAACCCAACATTTGAGCTTCTGAGCCCTACTGGGGTTTTGGATCAGAAGCCAGGATCGCCCATCATCCTCAAGGTACAAATGCCGGAGATGTTAGTTCCAGTAGTTTACACAGTCCAGCTGCTCTCTTTAGTTCAGAAAGCTGCATATACTGGAATGAGAAATGAATGGCATGGGAAAGAGTGAAGTCTAAGCCCCAGGAGCAGGGTGGGGGATCAAGACCTTGTTACAGAGTTGCTGGTCAGCTGGCAAACTCCGTGAGGAGAGGAGAAGGTTTCAAATACACAGGATCTCTGATGTCACAGGTTGACTCAGCCCTTCACCCTTCCCAGGTAGGTAGATGCACTTTATTCTGAGGGTCTTTCAGGTGAGACCTTAAAAACTGCCAGCTCTGCATGAATTTTAAAGACCCGTGTAGGGCTTTCTGTATGAGCAGGGGTTTGCTCTAGTGTTGTGCAGCACCCTCCAGATGTGGCATTATTTATGTAGTGCTGCATAAGCACCTTGGGTTGAAAGATATTGTAGCAACATCAAGTATTTCTTATTGAGTGTGGTGCCATTTGTTTATGACCTTCTAAGTGAACAAGGAAGAGGAGGTAAAAACTTCTTATCTTATACAGTGTGGGGAAAATTCCTGAGCCCAGGGGAATTTTGTCTGGGTAATTCACTTGCCCACATTCTTAGGCCGTGTCCACACAAGAAAAAGGTTTGTGGTATAGCTGTATTGGCACACCCTCCTAATGTAGACGCAGGAGTGCTTTTGCAGGTATAGCTTATTATACCATATCCCTGAATGAAATAAGATATATGGGCAAAAGTACTTTTTTGCTGGTATAACTGTTTTCACTAGGGTTTTTTCCAGAATAGTAGTATCGTAAAAAATCATGCCCCTACTGTACCACGTAAAGTTTTATTAGCTTGAGGCTCTCACAAATCTGAAGTCTTGTCTACATTTAAAAGTGTTGTTGCTTTAACTGTGCCAACATAGTTAAAGTGGCTCACAAAAACCCTCCCAAAAAGCGTGGACACAATTATACCAGTATATAAGTGGTTATATCTGTATAGCTTATTCTGGTTTAGCAAAGAAAATTAGCTGTACCATCTTACACTGGTATAACGGTGTCTACATTATAGCTTTTAGTGGTTTCTAAAAAAATCACATCTCTGACATCATTGTGCCAATTGAAGGTACACACCAACCCTGAGACCCAACAGTACAACAAGCTTAGGGTGTGTCTACACTGGCACTTTCGTCACTAAAACTTTTGTTGCTCAGGGATGTGAAAAAACACCCCCCTGAACAACAAAAGTTTTAGTGACGAAAAGCACTGGTGTCAGCAGGAGCCATGCTCCCGGCGATGAAGCTACTGCCCCTCATTGGGGGTGGTTTTAATTTTGTTGCCAGGAGACCTCTCACCCAGCGATAAAGAGCAGGCACACAGCACACCTTACAATGGCACAGCAGCCGCACCATTGTAAGGTGCACAGTTAGACATAGCCCTGGGGCTTGTCTACACTTACATTTTATAGCACTCTAACTTGCTAGCTATGAGGTGTTAAAAATCACCACCCTGAACGCAGCAAGTGTGAGCGCTTTAAAGTGGTAGTGTAGACAGACTGCTAGTGCTGAGAGCCAATCCCCTTGTGGAGGTGGATTACCAGGAGTGCTGGGAGAGCTCCCGCACGACCACACTCGCATTTCAAAGCGCTGCTGCGGGAGCGTTCCCGCAGTACCATTCCTGCGAGAGCACTTTGAATTTTCTAGTGTAGACGTAGCCTTAGACACAGTAATACCCCTTGTAGGCCTGTCTTCTCCACCCTCCATTATCAGGACCTAGGGTGTAAATGATGTAGAAATGTTCTGCCAACTGGAGAGAGAAGCCAGTGGAAATTGGAAAGGGGTGACACCCAGGCTTTCCTTTCGAAGCATATGCAAGCTATGACTGAGGATAAAGGGCAGATGAGCAGTGACCAAGGAACATGCTGAATCTTTATGCAGTCTTCTCTACCTTTGTCAATAGGGCAAAAATCTGTGCCCACCAGCTTCTGGAGGAGCAAAGCTAAACTACACTGTCCTGATTGGAGATACCCCCTGTGCTGTCACTGTGTCTGAGACCCAACTGCTGTGTGAGCCCCCCAACCTCACCGGGCAGCACAAAGTTATGGTGAGGTCAAAACACACCATGTAGCTACCTTATATACCTACGTATCTAATCTTTCCTTCCCTCCTTCCTTGTATGGCTCACTGAGGCAGCTGAGTGCCATTTCTCCTAGAGTTGTCAGGAATCAGATAGGATTTACCTCCCTTTATGGCTGTTTAACAGGAAATTAAGCATTGCTGTGAATTAGAAAGGAGGTGCCCTCCTACTGTCCAGGCTTGCTAGAGATTCCAGGAAACTCAAGTATTTATGTCAGCAGGACATCAGTACCAGGTATCACATTCTTATCATATTCTTTCACTGTTCTTTATTTGTTGTTCATTCTATAAGGCATGAGTGAATTTCCTGTAACATCTGCAGGGGTCAGGAAGGAGTTTTGCTTCCGTGGACAGCATGATACAATTGGCCAGGTGTATTAGGGGGATTTTTGCCTTTTCCTGAAGCATCAGAGACTGGCCTCTGCTGAGTACTGAATTTGATGGGCTAGCAGCTGATCCAGCATGGCAGCTCCTGTGTTTTCATTTATTGCAGTGTTACTCCTCTCTGATGCAGTTGGAGACCAAGTGGGCAGCTGCTGAAGTGTCTGGGTAGAGCTCGAATGAGGCTTTAATTGTGATTTATTTTTCTTCAAGTTCAGCATCCAAAACATATTTGAAATATCACAGTATAATTCACACTAGAGCTTCCCTGCTGACAGTTGCTTATATCTGAGGCCTTGGCACATTCAAGAAAACCCTAACCCATTTTAACCCCCAGTCTGTTTATACCAGAGCTTTCATATATAGCCTCTTCTCTTTTCTCTTCTCACCCAGCCCACTTTCTTGGTTTTCCTTGAACTCCTTTGCCAGTGGAATTGTCATTCTGTCTCTAATGTCCGCAGTTTACAAAAGGGAGTTGAAAGCCTGTGAAATGAAAGTCAAATGGAGCCATCAGATAATAAGAACAAAGCTTGAGACAGTGAAAGGCTGACATATTTATCATGAACTGAAGCCGTCTGTGTGTTTCAAATAGGCTGTGCCCCTTTTTTGAAGGCAGCCAGTGTTCATATGGTCTTAGTTGTGACTGAGACAGACTGTTTACCATGTCTTCTGATGGCATCTTTGCAGACTGGGGAATGATCTCCCTAACCAATAAAGAAAGGGGCTTTGGGAGCTGAGAAAATCTATCAGGCGTCTGAGCAGGGGGAACGAGCACTAGTTATTCAGAGACCACCGTTTCTTGTCCCTGGCTCTTCTCTCCTGCTGAGATAACCACTAGGGAAGAAATCAGTTTCCCCAGCATGGGTGAGTGAGCAGAACAGAGTGTGGTCAGCAGAACTGCTGGGATTGTATCAGGAGTGAGCAGTGGTAGTTCCAGGGGTGAATCAAGTGTCCTTCATGATGAGAGGTCAAAGCCATTGTAGTGGCAGAAACCTCTCCACAGTGAAAGATGATGAACAAAGACAATGTCTTACCGAGTGCATGATGAGTGACCATAAGCTAGACATGGGAAATGGGAGAGAGAAAGCACAGTCCAAAACCAGAGAGGAACAGCATAGCTTCCAACAAGATAGAAGAGAGATTCAAATGGAGAGAGATTTTCTGCTCCAGTGTCCAAAATATTGGGGAGTAAATGAGAAAAGATTTCTTCAGCTTATAAGCAAGGACCAGAGATTTTCCACCAAATATCAGTACGGAACAGCATAACCCAGAGACAGAGTGAGATGTTGGAGAAAGCACCAGGCTGCAGTCACAGCACTTGTATGTCTTGTCATGCAGTAGCTGAAACTGACCAAACAAGACAGATCCTGGGGCAGCAGGGAGAAACTGGGTGCCTTCACACTGTGGTGAAGGGACCTATAGAGAAAGCACATGTTAGAATAGATGGGGAGAGCCCAATGTCTCTGAAATGGGAAGCCAAACTAAGCGACAAAGGAATTTAGGACGAGGGACCCAGTGTTTCTCGGGAGAGCTTATAGTTAATGTAGAGTATCAAATGCATGGGAAGCACACTGGCTTTGCCTAAAAGGGGTGGAGATACTCTCAAGGCTGATCAGTTCTTCACCTAAATACCAGCCCCAGCAGATGTAACTGCCCCCACCCCATCTGGTCACAGCAGGCAGAGCCTGCTGGCTAAGCCTCCCTGTGTTTTGCTTGGCTAGGTACACGTGGGTGGCATCATCTTCTCCCCTGGCTCGGTGAATGTGATCTCGGACAGCCTGCTGACCTTGCCCGCCATCGTCAGCATTGCGGCGGGAGGCAGCCTGCTTCTCATCATTGTCATCATCGTCCTCGTCGCTTACAAGCGCAAGTCCCGAGAGAACGACCTCACCCTCAAGAGGCTCCAGATGCAGATGGACAACCTGGAGTCTCGGGTGGCCCTGGAATGCAAGGAGGGTCAGTACCCTGTTATTGTTGTGTTCAGGACGGGGCAAAGGGGAATGGGCTTTGACGTAACTGCATTCCCCAAAGCCAGCGTACGTGGGGCTGTGCACATTAGCAGAAATTACAGGGAGGCCAAAGGTGCAACTCCAAATGCCAGGTAGAGGCCTCTGTTCTGAGGGCCCTGTGTAACCCGTCCATGTCACCCAGGCATTTGAACTGCCCCGAGCCATCACCAAATCTCACAGACCTGGCAAGAAATGGTTTCCTCTTCCTTACTGGGTAAATGTGACGTACCAATTGAAAATCCCCCCTGTGTCTGAATTGGAGAGGTTCTCACTCACTCCCAAGCTGGCGACTCTGTTCCTTTCCTACTGGAAGAGTGTCTGCATTGCAATTGGCACCATCGCATCTGCAGAGAAGCTGTGGATGCAGAGCGCCCCACTTAGATGGGAGTCTCTTTTCTCCCCTCCCACCCCAGGGTAAGTATGAGACAGCGATGGGAGAGCTGTCGGTGTCCTGGGATCTGCAGGGCTATCAGAGCAGGACAGAATTAGCATGAAAATGAAAAACAAAAAAGTAGGAGGGGAATGTGAGATGAGATCCAGCTAGCCTGGATCTGGCGTCTCTCTCCCTCATAGAGCGTATTGGTTGCAGACTCAGGCGGGGCTTTCTGGAAGTGTTGCTGTGTCGGCCCAGTTGGTTTCTCTAGAAATCAAGCAGGGATTTGTAATGATTCCCTCAATCCGCCCACACAGGCAGGTGCCTGGATTTCACTATCTAAGGTCACGGAAGAGGAGGAAAAACATCCTCCTGGAAAGCAGACCCTGAAGAAATCCTGGATTTGTGTCCAAGTTCTGCCTGGATTCCTGATCCTCCCTCATGCAAGCCTCTGTTAAGGATGGGGCTATGTCCCTTCAGCTTATTGCAAAATGTTCTAATCTAGACCAGAGCCTCCCCCTTTGGGAATTCCAGGGTTTCAGACAGTCACGGCACTGACAGATGACTAGAACAGGGTGACTTCTGAGGAATTCTAGATGCTGTCATGTCAGGAAGAAAATGCAGCTGCAGTCCACGGCTTGTTTGTGTCAGTCAGGAACATATGCTTTGCTACTGCTCCTCTTCTTTCACTGGTAAATGCTAAATCCACTTCACCTCCTTTTATCCATTTCAACTAAATTGCAGGAACATTTGAAAATGGCACATTCACTCACCGAAATGCCTGGACATGCATTCATACACAGGCCTGGTCTGCCCCACAGGATTTCTGTGGGAAATTCCCACAAGATCAGCTGCATCAGTGTTAAGGAGCCCTAGAACAATGAAGCTGTGAGCATTTTTGGCTCTGAGCTAGTTAAATGACACAGTGGTAGAACCTTCGGAAGTCCCCAGAGCCTTGTCTCCACTAGGTCCTCCCCAGCTTCAGGGCAGCTGAACCAGTGGGAGTGCCAGTGGGAATGTTTTTCTCAAATCCCCTAGTGTAGACAGGGCTATAGTTAAACACACAGGCAGAGTCCTGCACAGATATGTGAACACATACGCAGTCACTGAAACACACAGACAGACACCACACACTTTCTGTATCGTGGCACTGTAGCTCTGAATGTTCTACAGCCCTTTACTGAGCTCTTTTCTTTGGTAAGTTCATGTTATATGCAGATTTCTCTACCTCTCCCCTTTCCTGATCAGCATAGCTAATCGTCTTCTCCTCTACATGTTGGCAGATATGTTATATAAAATTTTTTAAAAATCACCATGGTGAAAAATTGTAGGCAATCAGTTTATAAATTGACCCCTTTTCCTGAGAAACTTCATATTGCCTAGCAGAGTTTTCCTCTCATTGAGTTCTATTGATTTGATGCCTACTCTAGTACCTAGTCTCAGGTCTAGTTTCCCTGCTAACCAGCTCCTGTTTATACTGTGTTGCCTTTGAACTGGTTTGAATATAAGGCCTCCGAGCCTGTTTATAGCTTCAGAGGAAAGGTTAGGTCAGTGTCTGCCTTCATGCGCTCAGAGAGCGGGAGAGTCTCTGCACCTTCGCGGCAGGCACATCTGCCCTCATAACTAGGGAAGGCTGTAACAAGTGTATCAGATGCAGACACAGCCTAATGTGCGGCGAATAGGATTAGAGTTTGATCCTGCTTAAAGTGACACATCGAGATTACATTGTGGAAACTGCTCAGGCCCCAGAGTGCCTGTTCAATATGTCTCATTCTCTAATGGCCTCTTGCTGAAGGGGTTTCTTATGGACATAAGGGGACTCTGACCCTATAGGAATTGTATGGTTCTGACAAGGAATGAGACAGAACCAGAAAGTGGAATAATTCTGGCGCACAAAGAGAGAAAAGAGTCCACACTGCACCTGCGGGAAGCCTACCTCTGGGAGCCCAGCATGGCATCCTAGATGCTGAGGAGAAAACAGACTGGGAGTGTAGTGCAGGTGCAGACACCACAGGGCTGCTCTCCTGTGCTCAGGCTTTGCTGTCAAAGATTACATTCTGGGAGGGGTGAGAGAATTGGGGGTACTGCATTGCGGGGCTGTGTCACGGATGTGCATTTTTATATGGGGTGAAAGGTAGGGATAGAAGCTAATTTGTACATTGGGTGGCTGAGAATCAGTGTATACACGTTCAAAGGCCTGTGTTGAGGGTGTAGGGAGCTGTGCATTTGTAAATGGAGTGTGTGTAGGTTCAGAGGAAGTGGGAGTCAGTACATTTTGAGAGGAGATTGAGCACTTGCGGTGGAGGGTGCATATAAGAGGGTTCATGCAGGTACCAAGGATGCATGTGGATACAATCCAAGTTGTCTTCTATGCAGCATGCTCTGCATCAAAGAGATTGAGGAGTTCAGACAAATAACCTCTCTAGATAAAAATCTCAGTTAATAATCACATTTCTCTTTTGGCAGCATAACTGCGGGTGAAAAAATAAACTCTTCCCAGCAGCGACCATTGAGCTAGCAAGAGCAGAACCTTTGGGATAGAAAGAATCTCTTCCTCTACTTGCTTTTGAGAAACCTTGTACTTGTTTTAACTCGTTGAAATTGTCTCTTACAAATTTCAGAGTGTAGGAATCTAGTCCCTAGCAACAAGTTAGGCTGGGCTTGGCATCCCAGCAGGGATACAAAGATAGAACTTAAATGATGCTTGCTGGAAGCCAAGCAGCAGCAGGCTAACCTGGGGCTGACTTCTGACAAAAAACAAACAAACAAACAAAAAAACACCACATTCTGGGAAGGTTTGCTGTTGTGCATCCTAGAAAAGATGTTTTATCTAGTTTGAAGGAAGCTTGGTGGATCAAGGGAAAAAATAAACAGAATGCAGCAAATTTCAGAGAATGATCTATATTCATGTTCTTGAAATTTGCATCAGCACACACAACCAAACAAAATATGAGGAGACCCTTGCAAACAAGGCAAAGAATGACATGAATGTAGGACAGACAAATGGACTTATGGTTGAGGAGAGCCTAGCTGAAGTCCTAGAAACTATGGATGGAAGCTTCATCAGTCCATCAAGTATAGTACTCCATCCAGCATCTTATGTTTCACTTTACCTCACCTCCATCCCCTGCTAAACAAACCTCTATAATATCTGTGTCTATGCTGTACCATACCTGGACAGATAAATACCTTCCTGATCCCCGCAGCCTGCATTTTAGGCCCTGAAGCATGATATTAGGTTAGTGGTGTTACTTGTAGAGAAGAGAAAGAGAGAGAGAATGTAGTAGGCACAACAATTTAAAAAGAGTATCCTTATTTCTAGCTGGAGCCTTTCAAGGTATTTTAGGTGCTCGTACACAAGGTGTGAACTGCATACAAATTAGCAAACATCTTTTATCCTCAGCATCTGTTCTTTGCACAGTGTTTGCACGTACTTGTGCACAGCCACACTCCCTCTCTCTGCTGCTGCTGTGAAAGTGTCTCCCAGCCATGACGGCATGTTTGAGCGACACAGTGAGGTCCTACAGTGACCAAGTTTCCCAAGATGGCTCATTTGCTGTCCTGGATTTGCCTGCCTGGAAGGCAGACTGCTGGCTGTTCCCAAAACCCCTGTTGTTTAAACTCAATTCCTCATGGTCCCCTTTGATTTCACTTCTTTTTCTCTCTCCTCCTGGCCTTTCCTTTCCCCCCCAATAGCTTTTGCAGAGCTGCAGACAGACATCAATGAGTTAACCAGTGACCTAGATCGCTCCGGGATCCCATACCTTGATTATCGGACATATGCCATGAGGGTCCTTTTCCCTGGCATCGAGGACCACCCCGTCCTGCGTGAGCTGGAGGTAATGAAATGGCTGGGCAGATGCTCTCCCTCTCTCTGCTGTTCCTAGTGCTTACATAGTTTGGACTATTTTCCTGGTCCTTTCTGGGATGCTAGATTGAAACTCACAGAGCTGTGAAGCACCTACCCACCTCCCTCATCGAATCTTATTAGAAGCACTCGGGTAAGTGAAATAAGCACAGAGTTCATTTTAACAAATGGCCCGGCATTTTATCAGTTTAACACACGGCTTGCTTCCTCCTGCTCTCTTCTGGGGCTGGTTTTGGGTTTTATCATCTTATTTTCATTGCTAAAGCACTACCCTGGAGCTTGCAAGCCCAGCAGCAAACTGGCTGCCTTCCTTATCAGTGTCTTTTTAAAGTCTCTTTTAATCCCTTTATTGTGGAGAGAAAAGCAAAGGATATCCGCCTACTTATTGCTGTGCTCCCGCAAAGGATGAGCTTTTCACCTTGGGATGACCTGGCCCAGGATTTGCTGTACGTCAGCAGTTTTCACACACACACACCCCCATTTTTTTTTAGATAAGCCATTCATTAAAATTTCGGTGTGAATGCTGTGTTGTGTTCCCATAGGAATCCTGCAAACAACACTGGATTGGGTTGAGTCAGTACCTGTAAGTGAGGCCTTCAAAGCAAATCCTTGTGCTGCAGAAAGTAATACCAATTATCATGTATCAATCTTCTCTTTGAGTTGGTGTTGACTTACTCCCCCAGCATGGCATCAGAGGCCCTGGAGGTATTGGGCTAGTTCTCAACTCTGGTAAATTGGCATAGCTCCAGTGAGGTCAATGGATCTATGCCAATTGACACCAGCTGAGGACTCACCCACCATCTTTGGGATGAGATGTAAAAGAGAGGCCTTGACCACTTCTGGTCATTATATTTGCCCTGGTATTGTTGACATGAGCAAGTGTTGCTCCTGCTATCCTGGCCAGATTCCAGTATGGGTAATTGTGTTCTGCTTCCATAAATCCCCCCTTCAAGTTCCAGTTAAATGTGCTCTTGGCCAAACAGTGCTGTGTGGTATTGAGCAATCACTGTATATCACTCTAGAGGTGACTGCATTTCATTGGTGGATGAAGGGATCCCTGCATATCATTTGTATCAAGTTACGCTTTGGAATCCTTTGACATGAAAGGCATTATAGAAATATAAGAGATTATTAATATAATAGAAAAGCTCTAATTAAAATTAATGAATTAGATGAAAATTCTAACAGCAAACAGCTGGCCACAACTTAAGCACTAAACTCAGACAGGCTGCTTTTGAATCGACTTCTCCCATTGCCAGTCTTCAATATTTTCCAGTCCCACATACGATGATGATTTAAATTGCCAAGTAAGCTGATTTTCTAACAAATGTGGCCTCTTTTTATTGGTTTCACTTATGAAAAACAGAGCTGCAGGAGTGATAAATGTGTTGCCAATTATACAGTTGTTTAATTATATAACGTTAGTAGAACCAAATATACGGCTCCAAGATGTTTAGTAAAGAATTGCTTAATGTAGTTTATCATTTTGACTCATAATGAATTACTTAAAACCAGGACTGGCTGAAAGCCTCAATTAATTTTTTACTGTTTCTCTATAATAAAGCAATAGTCTAAATTAGTAATTAATTTACTTATGGGAGTGTCACTTTTTTTTTGCAGAACAAGTACAAAATGTATGTCACTTGTAGGGCTTTCAGCCTCAAAGCAAAGGCTTTGGTGTTCAGCGAGCCTGATTCACAGCAATGGTGAAGGCAGATAGGGGCATTGTTTCTTTCAGTGGCATGCTGAGATTGTTGCTCCCTGCTTACAGGTCCAAGGGAACGGGCAGCAGAATGTGGAGAAGGCCTTGAAGCTCTTTGCCCAGCTAATCAACAACAAGGTGTTTCTGCTGACATTCATCCGGACCCTGGAGCTGCAGCGTAGCTTCTCCATGCGCGACCGTGGCAATGTGGCTTCCCTTATCATGACGGGCCTGCAGGGAAAGCTGGAATACGCAACGGATGTGCTGAAGCAGCTCCTCTCAGACCTGATTGAGAAGAACCTGGAGAATAAGAATCACCCCAAACTGCTCCTGCGCAGGTAAGATGAGTGGCAGGGGGAGGAAGGTGCAGGGGCATGCCCAGATAAAGGAATCAATATCATACAGTCATGCAGTTGCTGTCCCCTCTGCACCCAGGGAAGAGCCTTGGCGAGGGGAAGGGGTGGGAGCAATGAAAAGGGACACGCATGCACGTTCTCTCTCCCTCTCCCAAAGAAAAGTTGCATATAGCAGGATCTGGCAGTGGGTAGCAAGGAAACTCCAGTCCAGACAAACCCTCGAAGTGCAGAACGGACTTGCCATGTGCAACTCCCATCATGCTTTTATTCATTGCTTTTCCACTTCCCTTGGCCTCTCAGATACTGAGGGGGGTGCGGGGAGATCCAGGTATGATCTTTCTATCTAGTTGCACTGGGAGCCCTGGGAAGGCTCAGCATGGGAGGAGAGTGGCTCCAGCCTGGGTGACCCAGTTGACAGTAATAAGTGAGAGTGCGTGGTGGAGGTTTGGACAGCTTGACAGTTAAAACGCATTACTCAGCATTGGCAGGCTGACCCCTGACCTTCAGGGACATTAGCAATTTTACTCTACTGTTTTCCAGATGTCAGTTTTTTTATTTCCAGCCCAGGTGGTTTCTTGGTGGGCAGCTCCCCTTTCTTCTAACCTGGTTATCTTGAAGAGATTGGATTTGTCACTTCTTTGTTATTCACTTTGGGGGATGGGAGGCTCGAAGGGACTGGGGACCCTGCTCAGAGCTGGTTCCTTTTTGTCTTTGGCTGTTTTGGGTGGGGCTGCCCTGTTGTGCAGAAGGGGGGGAGGAATGAGTGGGGTCAAGGGGGACAGTGGGGGATTAGGAGTGAAAGAAAAGTACGAGAGGTAATAGTTCTCTTGGATCAAGTTTAAGACGCTGTGCAACCATCCATGAAACCATATGATAGCATTAACCCCACGTTTCTAGAGACAGGGAAGGGAAATGGATGGACTCTTGAAGGTTCCCAATGGAGCACTGCATTTTTCTTTCTGCCACCAGTCCATGTAGCATGACTGAAACTTCACGGTGTGCCAATACCTCCACCCCTAGAGAGTTCTGCTTGACAAATGGGGTGTCCTGGTGCCCATGAAGTTGAGTGAGCTGAGCCAGGACTGGAGGTCTCTCATCATCATTGGGTGAAGGCTGACATCACCATCAGTCTCATTGGTGCCAGATGACCCCTGAGGTTACTCTGATATCTCAATGTCAGACCATTTCTCTTCCCCCTGCACCTCAGTCCATCTTCCAGCTGGGCTGGACGGGGAAGCAGGTGCCAGATGGAGGAAACTGGCTTAAGGGTGAGAATAAAAGCAAAGGGATTCCCTTGGGATTTGGAAATGGTGTGGGGGCTGGAGGGAGAATGATCTGGGGCAATCTTGGCCAGTACCCTGCACCCTAAGTGATCTGTGTGTGTAAAGGCACCATAGTCATTGAGATAAAAGCACACAGTGTGTTTCTTAGAATTCACGTTGCTTTATGTGTTTGATTCTGCTGCCAGTCCCGGCTCTTCTTCTGTTCAAGGCTGCGTTAGTGCGGCGTTAGGGCAGACAGGCACACACACAGTTTGCTGTGGAGGCTCTTGCATCTTGGCCACATTTCTTCTGTAGAGTAGCACCCTGCTTGTCCAAAGAGAGTGGGGGCAACATGGAATTAATTCAGGTATTTTGGGATTTGGAAAAGAAGGGGAAGCTTTTCATGTTACTCTAAGTGATGCACATAAGGAGACATCACTTGAACCCAGAGCAGTGGGTTCCACTAAACCTTAAAGGCAAACACTGCCCCTGAGTAATACAAAGTGCTACAGTGGGCGCCGCTCACCCCTCAGTATTCACTAGCCTACAGTGTCTGATTTGTACAGTAGTATATTTGGAATATCTTAATCTAAATATGGGGAATATGCTGGTGAGCTCGCACGTCGTAACACAGTCCACTGGCTATCGCTTTTTTAGGGGCACCCACTGCACAAGAGTGAGTGTTATTGGAGACATAACGTGGGTGTTGTGCCTGTAAAACACTGTCCATCCAGTTGCATGTTTGCATTTAATTATTGTTTCAGATGTTGAAGCAGGGCCTAGGAGAGCGCTACTGCAGGGACCACAATAGGCATGATCTCGTTTGAGCAGATCTGTTCACTTTTTGAGTGCAGAGCTTTTCTAATCAGCCTGTGCCAGATCAAAGTGAAAGGGAAAAACCTTGGCATTTATGCTTTTTTCATTTTAAATGAGAGGGAATTGTATGGGGAAAAAGGTTCCAGAGTTATAAGCACCTGATTTCATCCCTTCATCTGTGTCTATAAATTGCTTCATTAGACCACAAGCTCGTCAGAGCAGGGACCTCCCTTCTTGCATGTTTGTACAGTACTGCATGCTTTTGAGCATCTGCTAAGCCGGGTCCAGGTATTCTAGAGATGAGCATGGCATAAATGCCTAGATGGACAGGGTAAGTAACAGACCCAGAGTCTGGGCTGGCAGGGAGAGGGCAATGGTAAAACACCTCCATCTCACTTCAGACCTTCTCTGGCCTGCATCTAGGGGTTCAGCCTCCCTGGCCCAATCAGTCCTACACGTCTCTGATGACACTGCGCAACAAAAGTTGCAGCATCACTGTGATATTAGGGCTTTTGTTCTATGTATCTAGGTACTTACTTGACTTCATCCCTACAATATCTGTGCACCTCACGGTCATTAATAGTTTTTATCCTCTCAGCCCCCGCATCCAATAAGGAAGGAACTTCCCCGTTTTACTGTTGGGGAGCTGAGGCAAATGGCAGCTGAAGTGACTCACTTTAGGTCACACACAGTCTGCAGATGAGACAAACATTGAATTTAGTAACCTGGGTCAGATTGGGTCTCATGACTCTGAGGCAACAGGCTGCCTCCTATTCCCGCTTCCCTGAGCCATCCGTGTCCCTGCACTCGCACTGACAGCATTTCAGGGCCCTGTTGCACAGGAGTCACCCTGGTTCTATTCCACTGTGTCTCAGCTTTGCCCCATGGGTTGCTGTGCGATGCAGGAAGGGCCTACTCTGTGCTCACTCACTGTCCACCTGTCCACAAATTGAGCCATCGCCACACTGAAGCCAAAAGCAATGAGGAGTATTCACAGCTTGGGGGAGTTTTCAGGGATTCCTCCAGCCACAATGAATATACTTGGCAGGAAATTGCTCTAAATCTGGCCGTGTTTGCAGAGGCAATAACTCATCTCAGAAATGGAAGCTGCATTAATTTCCCCTGTGGTTTGATGAGTCGCTGTGAAAGCGTCTTCAGCCTCAGCCATCAATAATGATTTTTCACAGTGCTCTAAAAATACAAGGCTGGTGATCTCAGCGCTATCCCCTTCCCATCTCCTGTCCCTCACCCCATTACCACCACCAGCAGGTTTTGCTCATAACACAGTGAACCACATCAGAGCCCGCCTAGCAATGTCATAGTCCAATTGCCAGAGACGGAAAAAACAGACTCAGAGAAAGGGCCAGACCCACAGGGACTGTGTGTGGCAAGCCATCACTCTCTTTGAGTTTCTGCCGGCTTGAAGCATGTATGATTTTTTTCTTTGTTTCTCAAATTCAGAGGCTGGAGTGATTGTGTTGGATCCAGTCCTGAAATGGGAGCAGTTCAGACTCAGAGTCTCTGTACAGCCAAGGAAAGGAGTTAAGCCAGGAGCAAATGTTCTTCTACCGTAAAGAAGGCTCAGAGAGAGAACACAGCCACTCCTTTGTGTGGCTCTTATTTTGGCAGTCAGAGGCTGGGGGTTGAGCTTTCAATGCCGGGGGTAGCTAATGTAGTCTGACCTGCAGTTTTATGCAATAGTGTCTCATCCTGAAAGCAGTCTGAACCAGTGATCTTGATATGAAAGTCTCCATATTCTATTTCTAATCCCCCAAGCCATCCAGTCCCCTTGGTGCAGCCCTGCACTGATATCCCCCTTTCATCCTTTGTGGTACATTGGTGCCAGCACAAACTTGTGAGCTAAATGTGTTAATATAAAAGATGACAAGTCATCTGCTGAAAGGTTGGGATTCTATCCTGGTTCAGACTTTCCCAGTCAAATACTTCTGTTTCCATTAGCTGCCGTGAACATCATGGTAAATGGTAAACATCATTTGGGCTTGTAAATGGACTGGGGGAAAGAGACTCACCCTGCATGGTTCTGAATGGGGTTATTTCTCACCCATCAAGCCCATTTAAAAGGCTCTTGTAGCATATCACCTGTCTTTGCTTTGCCATGTAAACACAGGATTAATGTTACCCTTTTAAGAATGGGCTCATGAGGGCACTTTCCTGCTCTTCTCTGTGGAATTAAACAGCCAGTTCATATTCTAGATATAATGATGTGGCCTGTTTGTTTCAAATGCCATTTGCAGAGTGAGGGTGGAGCTGCCTGAACCCCTACTCAGCCACGTGCCAGAGTGTTGAGTGAGTATGTCTTGCATACAGCATAGCCAGCCACGTGCAAGACTAGTATCGGTACTTGGCCCAGATGGTGTCATTCCAGTGCATACACAAGGAGCTGGGGGACGAGGTGTCCTCTGCAGCAGCAGTGGCATTTGAGAGCCTGAGGGTGGGGCGGGAGGAGGTGGTTATTGACTCTGTTTTATCAGAACTGAGGACTCGTGGATTAGTTCTGTGAATTATCCTCCCAGATATGGCAGGTGATGCAAGGAGACCAAATGAACCCTAAGAGCCTTCATTATCCTCCCTTTTAATTTGATAATTCTCACTCCTGGGCATTACCAGGGTTTTTGCAAATGCAAATAGTTGCATGGCTGCAGGAGACAGTGAGCAGGGATGGAAGAGCACATGGAGGAATGCCTTACAGACCCAACCTTCATATGTGATATGCTTACACTCGATGGAGCTACGCCTTCAAGTTCCAATCACTTCCTCTACTGAGGCAGACTGTCTGAGTGCTAGGTAGTTCACTCGTGGAAGGAGCTTTCAGCTGAGACCATAAAACCATACAACACGTCCTGCCAGCTGTGCATTGACACTGAGGGCTTGATTTTCCCCTTCTGTTACACCAGTGTAAATCAGAAGTAGCCCTGTTGATATCAGTGGAGTTACACTGCTGAAAGTGGGAGAGAAACCTACCACAAGGCACCATGGCATTTTTTGTGAAGAGTTAAGGGGTTTGTCCCACTGTCTTCAGTGCCAATTTCCTCTCCCCTATTGTTAAGCATGTGAGCTGGGATTTTCAGAGGAGCCCAACAGAGTTAGCTGCCCAGCTCCTGATGAAATTCAGTGGGATTTGGACACTCGTGTTCCTTTGATAATTCCAGCTTTCTTGCCCGCGTTGCTGGTGCCTCAAACACAGAGGGTAGCTACAGGTTCAGTGTATCATTTGGCAGCATTTGGGATGAAACGCAGGTTTCCAACCCACTGGCCTAATGAACACTGAGAACTTTCTGAAGTTCTTTTGCCTCTGCACTAGTCTTGGTACAGCTTTACCAGGGCTTGCAATAAGGAAAGTGACAGCATAGTCCAGCCACCAGCACGTTTACCACCATGTCATCTGGATGTGCCCTGGGCAACGCCAGGCAACTTGGTGGTGAAAAAGCTGGAGCCTTAAAGCCTGTTGCTAGCACAGGCAGAGCTGCACTGAGGCTAAACCAGCAGTGGGAGAATTTCAGAAAATCCTCATTGTAGATGGAGACTTTGCAGAATCTCTGTCCCCTGCCTTGCGTGACACAGGGCCTGGTACATCAGTGTCTGGCATTTATGGAGAGACCAAACCACCCATTGCTCCTTGCATCCAGCTTGTCTCCTCAGGTGTCTCTCCATGTAGGAAAAAAAAAACTTCTCCAGCACCACTATCATTTTCCCCTTTCTGTACATCTATTCCATCTCCCCCTTTTCTCTGAGAAATGGAGCACCTGCTTCCCCTTTGCTGCTGTACCAACCTGGATTGATGCTGCTTTGAGGGATGGAGGGTGGCCATGTGGCACATACACATCGTAGCAGCAGCAAAGGGGTTAGCAGTATGTAGCAGTCATTTAAAAGAGGCAAGAATGCAAAGGATCCAGAAGAAACAAAGCCTAAGAACTTGAAAGCCAGCTTTGTGGTGTGAAGATCCAGATGTTTCAGTTGGAAACCTACAAAGTAAAGGTCTCTTCCAGCCCTGTGGGTCTGTGAGCTCCTTGGGTATTGTTTAGTATGCAAAACAATCCAAGTTAGAACATTTTGTCCTAAGTTAATAATGAATGAGAAGCCACAAAGTGATAAATTATTTTATTTTACTTTTGAGCTCTCTAGTGGCAGCGCTTGATAACTGGTGTTCAGTTCCTTCTTTCTTTATTTTGCCTCTCTGCTCTTCCCCCTGTGGGAGACTGAAGGAAAGCTGACATTAAATCAAATGACTGTCCTCATCCCTGACACAGGGAGCATATGGCAGTTCAGAGACTAGACAAAGCAAGGGAAAATTAGTAACATAAATATTGATTTTGGGATTTTCCTGGTCCTTTTTGTTTAGTTTTATTCCCAGCACCCCAGTGAGTCAGAAGAGCAGCCATAAGTTTGGTTTCTGGCATCAGGCTTTTTTGGAAAGTTGCCCTCGTTTATGTGGTCAATATGAAAAGGGTTTTCTCCGAGTCTGGGGATTGTTCCCTGCTGCCTTAATCCTCAGGAGTTTGTTTTGTATTTTCAGAGACAGATCTCTAACAGCATTCCAGATAATAGGCTGACCATGGAGTAAAAAATGATACCTGCTGAGGGGCTAGTGCAGTACTCTGAAGGAGCTGTTTCTGCAGCTCAGCAGACCTCTTCTGACACAGCAGAGGGAAAGGAAGGTCACTCCAAAACACAGCAGAGTTTAAAGGATGACTTGCTGAGACCTCCAGCACGGATCAGATTTCAAAGACTAACCATGGTAGATGAGAGTAGGGAAAAGATACACAATAGGCTACAGGCCTGTGAAGAGCTATGCACTCTCCAACTCCTTGGACCCCTTGATGAAGGAAGTGGCTTTTTTACTTCAGCTAAGGAAAGAATTCGAGCATATTAACCCTTTAAGTGTTGATACCTGCTGCAATGACAGCTGTACCGCAGATCTACTATAGAGTCAGTGGAATGTTGGGACATGCTAGTACTGGCAGCAATAGTGAAGGGATTAATGTAATGTTTGTTCTCAAATTTTTTTAGAATGTATAAGCGTGAAGTATTGTAGTTGTGTATCTGTTAGGGTTAGAACACAGTTCCCTAACAGGGCGATGGCATGGCACAGGGGGGTAGGTTCTGTCCACGGTAAGAAGAAACCATGTTATAACACAGTTGTGCCACACAACTATTTCACCTGATTATTTTTGTAGCATCAAGAGGGACGGTATGTTACATTCTGCATTAATCTGAAATTAACTTACAAGAACTGGTCATGCTGTATGTTAGTAATATTCATTAGGAAGTTGAATATTAGCAAACATTTCACAGATTGATCCTGATTTTTTTTCTACCATGTTAATATTCACCAAATAGCTTGCAGGAATAGTTGTCAGATTCTGTGGTATTCTCCTGCTGTTTGATTTGACTGTTTGTTACTGGTCGTTCTTTATTTGTGGCTGGTGGTTGATTGTGTTAAGGGCCGTTAGCATAAGTAACTCCATTTTGTAAGTTCCCCTATTCTGAAAAGCCCAGGTCCACCATTAACTAAAAGCGAGCACATCACGTACCAGAGTCCCAAGGGCAGTGTTAAAACAAAATAAAACCATAAACAAAAAAAAAAAAGTTAAAAAAATTTCAATATGCAAAATAACAGCTAGACTATGCACTAGCCAGCACGAAGACAATATTTAGCTCTAATAAGTTAAATTAAAAAAAGCTTGTTTATTAGCTTAAGCTTGCAATGCACAAAATCGCATGCATTGCTAAAAACTATATAAACCCTCTGTAACCTGCAGCCAGTGTCCACCCCTGACTAGCAGGAGTGTGCCACACTCCAGTGTAATAAAACTTTAGTATTTGAACACTCTGTGTATTTTAAGTTTTGTGTGCCTCAGCCTAAAAACAAACAGTGTGTGGCCTATTGGTGTAATTTCTAACAGTTGCCAAAGTCACGTGCTATTGTTTCTCCTCTTTGATTGGATGTATGAAAAATTTGAAACAGAAGAACAGTGAATTGGCACTTTCCAGCATGAATTTTCAGACAATTAATTATTTGTGATTCAATTATTTGGGATTTACAGACATTTTCATGAATGCCCTCCAGATGTCATATACTGATAAGTGTGGATAATATAACTCCTGGTGTCCTAGCAAATAGAACTAATTGCTTTTGATGACTGAAATACTGGTGAATCTGTAACTTCTGCTTACTATTCAACGAGCTTTGTGGTGAGCACAAACCTTCTTACATTCTTATTGTCATCAGTATTACAGTAAGAGCTGGAGAGTGCTGGGAACTATACAGAGACACAGAGACAGTCTCTGACCCAAAGGGCCCACAGCCTGACAAGACAGACTGAAGGCTTGTCTACACCATGCAGCTTTTAGCAACAATGCCTTGTGTCTACACAGCCTTTTCATGAAATGTCAGCATGTGTAAACGCTCTTTGTCGGTACTTTTGCCGACAAAATACGTCCAGCCCTGTGAGCGGCATTAGCTTTGTCAGCAGGAGAGCTCTCCTGCCGACAAAGCCGCATTCACGCTGCCACTTGCGTAGGCAAAACTTTTGTCTTTCGCGGGGGGGGGGGTGCTTTTTTAAGTACCCACGAAAAACGAGAGTTTTGTCAACAACTTTGCAGTGTAGACGTCCCCTGAATGAGGGAGGGGAAGCTATGACCCAGAGAGGGTCACACGGCAGCCCCGTCAGCATTTCATCAAGGACTAGAACCACGGTCTCCTGAGTTTCAGTTCAGTTCTAAGAGTAAACCATGGTGTTTCTCTCATTCTGACTCTACACTAATGGTTTTTAATGCCCTACGCTAAGCAGCGCCTGCAGCATTGTTTACACTGGCAAAAATAGGCCCTCTAATTCATTACCGGTGCTGCTCTACTGCTGACAGCACTAGTCTAGGCAAGGCTAGTTATCCATGGGGCTGCTCAGGCCCATTCAGAGCAGAATTGTGATGAATTAAATGCCAGTAGCTGCCTGGAGCACTCTCTGCACTAGCCGCCCCAAGCAAGGGTGGGAAACTTTTCAGAAAAGTGGTTAGTGTAGACACAGCCTGAGGCTATGGTGAGTGACCAGTTGCTGTGTCTAGACAAGGAAAGCCATGCTTTGCACGATGGAGTGGGCACGTCAAAGGGCAGCTGCTTGTTTGTTTCAGGCTCAGCGGTTGCTGTTACCGATAGCTGAAATTGGGGCTAATCCCAAGTACTAAAGGCAGCCTAAGGGTATGTCTACACTATGAGATTATTCCGATTTTACATGAACCGGTTTTGTAAAACAGATTGTATAAAGTCGAGTGCACACGGCCACACTAAGCACATTAATTCGGCGGTGTGCGTCCATGTACCGAGGCTAGCGTTGATTTCCAGAGCGTTGCACTGTGGGTAGCTATCCTGTAGCTATCCCATAGTTCCCGCAGTCTCCCCCGCCCATTGGAATTCTGGGTTGAGATCCCAATGCAAAAACAGTGTTGCGGGTGTTTCTGGGTAAATGTCATCACTCAATCCTTCCTCCGTGAAAGCAATGGCAGAGAATCATTTCGCGCCCTTTTTCCCTGGATTACCCTGGCAGATGCCATAGCATGGCAACCGTGGAGCCCGTTTTGCCTTTTGTCACTGTCACCGTATGTGTACTGGATGCCGCTGACAGACGCGGTACTGCAGCACTACAGAGCAGCATTCATTTGCCTTTGCAAGGTAGCAGAGACGGTTACCATCCCTATTGCATCGTCTGCCATGCCATTGTAAATTGGCGATGAGATGACGGTTATCAGTCGTTCTGTACTGTCTGCAGCTGTCATGGGTGCTCCTGGCTGGCCTTACTGAGGTTGGCAGGGGGCACATGGACAAAAATGGGAATGACTCCACGGGTCATTCCCTTCTTTATGTTTTGTCTAAAAATAGAGCCAGTCCTGCCTGGAATATGGGGCAACCGTACTAGAGAACCAGAGAGCACAGCCGCTCAGTGTCAGAGCCCCAGAGATCCCGCAGAAATGATGAGCTGCATGCCATTCTAGAGGGTGCCCCTGCAACAACCCCACTCGTTGCTTCCCTCCTCCCCCAACCCTCCTGGGCTGCCGTGGCAGTGTCCCCCCATTTGTGTGATGAAGTAATAAAGAATGCAGGAATAAGGAATCCAACTGAGTTTTTAGCGAGATAAAGAGGGGGAGAAAGCCTCCAGGTGCTATGATAGTCCAGGCAGGACATTAAAGGGGGGGGAGAGGAGCCCAGCCTCCCGCTGCTATGATAGTCCAGGCAGTTCAGAATCCTTTCTTTAGACATGAAGGGAGGGGCTGATAGAGCTCAGCCTCCAGTTGCTATGATGAAGACGGTTACCAGCCGTTGTACCATCGCGAGAATGACTGGGTGTCATTCCCTTTTTATCCAGGCGCCCCCGGCCGACCTCACCGAGGCCAGCCAGGAGCGTTCACGGGCTGATGATGATGATGGATATCAGTCATATATACCATCTGCCATCCGGAAGGGGATTGTGTGTGTTCAGTGCTGCAGCACCCCATCTACCAGCAGCATTCGCTAGACATAGGGTGACATTGAAAAAAGGCGAGAAATGTTTTTTTTCCCTCTTTTTTTCGGGGGTGGGGGAGGGTGTAAATTGACGACATTACCCTGAAACACCCGGGAAAATGTTTTGACCCTTCAGGAATTGAAGAGCTCAGCCAAGAATGCAATGCTTTTCGGAGACTGCGGGGACTGTGGGATAGCTGAGTCCTCAGTTACCCCTCCCTCTCTCATGAGTGTCCATTTGATTCTTTGGCTTTCCGTTACGCTTGTCACACAGCACTGTCTGTGCACTCTGTCTATCATAGCCTGGAGATTTTTCAAATGCTTTACATTCATCTTCTGTAACGGAGCTCTGAAAGAACAGATTTGTCTCCCAACAGCAATCAGATCCAATATCTCCTGTACGGTCCATGCTGGAGCTCTTTTGGATTTGGGACTGCATCGCCACCCCAGTGCTGATCAGAGCTCCATGCTGGGCAAACAGGAAATGAAATTCAAATTCGTGGGGCTTTCCTGTCTACCTGCCAGTGCATCCGAGTTCAGATATGCTTTCCAGGAACGGTCACAAATGGTGCATTGTGGATTATCGCCCGAAGGCCAATACAGTCAATTTGGGCCACACTAACCCTAATCCAACATGGCAATACCCAACTTCAGCGCTACTTCTCTCGGCGGGCGAGGAGTACAGAAATCGGTTTAAAGAGCCCTTTATATCGATATAAAGGGCCTTGTTGTGTGGACGGGTGCAGGGTTAAATCGGTTTAACGCTGCTACATTCGGTTTAAACACGTAGTGTAAACCAGGCCTAAGAGTAATGCTGGGCAGGATCAGAAAAGCCCTAGTGCACAGAGAGCTAGACCGCCTAGGACGGGGATTCATTTACAGCACATTCTCAGCTAGCACAGCTGGCAACAAAAGAAACATCCTTGTCCACTGATCAATAGCCATGCTAGCAACATCCACTTCTTGGAAGCCTGCCTGACAGCCGCTTCTGAACACATTTGCAGCACAGTTCAGGGTCTCATAGATGAAGGGGCCTCTCGTCCTGTCACCAGCCCAGTGCTGCTTTCAAAAGCTTTTCCCCACTTCCGAGAAAAGGAACAGTGTCTCTTTAAAGAGAGACCAGCAATCCTGCAGAGCTAGCATTAAAAACTATCATTAGGAGCCATTGTATTTAAATTAGAGATAATCTTGGGCACAATGTGGGGAGAGAATGCTGGGTGGGGCTGCGGAGAAAGCTGCAATTTCCCCTGCCATTGTCACTCTGCTGTCCCTGATTGCCAGCAACCGCTGCAAATTCCAGTGATTTACTGAGCCATAGGGTATAATTTGCACCACGTGCAAGAAGTTAAAGTGCCACCAGGCATCCCTGTCAGAGGGGCTCATGATGGGCTGTCAGCTGGTCTTTATTCCTTTCTGTTCCTGAGCAATCTGCATAAACTTGTCAGCTAAATGTGGGAGGAAGCAAGGCTGAGGGACAATGATGCCAGATTCTCCAGTGCAGAATCTTAATGCTGTTGTGAATTTGTGCTCCAGATGGGCACTGTTCACTCCGAGATTGTGATTAGAAGATGGTCACATGGCCAAAGGCCTGTGGGAAAAGTGCAGCCCTGTCTGCTAAGGGATGCGGTGAGTCTGTAACTAGCGATACCTCACTCAGTTTGAGAAGGTGAGACTAGTCCAAGATATCAGTTTCGCTTTTGTCCATAGTTCTTTTAAACTTCCCAGCTCTCCCGCACTATTGAGATGAGGGGTCACTAGTGTGACGGGAAGTCATTTGTTTTGAGTTTTTTAAATAGACATGATGAAATGTCCTCTCGTCTTTTTCCAGGACCGAGTCTGTGGCTGAGAAGATGTTGACTAACTGGTTTGCCTTCCTCCTCCATAAATTCTTAAAGGTGAGGGGAGACTGAGTGGAGATCCTCTTCTGTCTTTACCCAGTCTCCTTATACTTCCACAGCTCTCCTCCTGCCCAAGACCTAGTAGGTGACTCCAGCCTTTAAAATGCCTGACAAGACCTAACATAAGGGGGAGACAATAGCAGAGCAGAGATCTTGAAATAAGATCTGTGTTATGTGCATCTGGAGCTGTAGTTAAATTAGCGGAGTCTAAGCTAACCATCTCCGTGCTTAGCTTTGTTCAACCCTGAGGTTGCATGTTGCACATTTGAAGTTTTTTGCATCACAAGCCTTCAATGAAGCATGCCTGGTGCATGTCTCTCTGTCTCCATTCAGCAGAAGGAACAAAGTATCATCACCATCCAGCAGTGAGCCCTGATGGGCTGCGTGTGTAGAACACATAGGAGGCTTTCACGCCTCAGAAAAAGACCTGCCTGCATCATCTAGTCCATGCCCCACCCAAGAAAGTATAGTTCCCTACAGTCAACTCTTGACTGCTTTTTTCAGTATAATGTAAAATAACCCAGGTAATGGAGCCTCTACCACTTCCCTGGAGCACTGTGCACATTGGATCTCTCTGAAGGGAAATGTGCCTGCCTTACTGTTCAGTGTAACTTTCCTTGCTCAGTGTAATCCCATTTCACCTCGCTGTACCCCTTGGGGTACCCCAAGCAACGCCTCTCCCTACATCATTCAGGACTGTGAAAAATTTTACACCCTGAGCACCATAGTTAGGTTGACCTAACCCCCCAGTGTAGAGGCAGTTAGGTTGACAGAAGACATCTGCTGTCTTGGGAGAGGTGGATTAGCTACATCGACGGAAAAACCCCTTCCATCGACGCAGGGAGAGTCTGCGCTATGGCGCTACAGTGGCATAGTTGCAGCACCATAGCTTTGCCTCTACAGCAGCTGTAATGTAGACATACCCTCAGATTTCTTCTCTCTAGCAGTAGGGAGGCAAGCCAAGGATGATACCCACATTGAGCAATGGGCCCTTGGCATTGGCTTTCCTCTCCAAGTGCTGCTTTGGCCCACGGACCTGCAGACACTTACTTTGCTTGTTAAGATTAAGTCAGTGGGACCGTGCACCTGCTTAAAGATAAGCATATGCATAAGGATACGGTCCTGCCGAAGAGGCACCTTCACCTAGATTTTGGTTTTCCTGTGTGTCTTGTCGAACAGGAGTGCGCTGGGGAGCCGCTCTTCATGCTGTACTGTGCCATCAAGCAGCAGATGGAGAAGGGCCCTATCGATGCCATCACAGGGGAGGCACGCTATTCTCTGAGTGAGGACAAGTTGATCCGGCAGCAAATTGAGTACAAAACGTTGGTGAGTTGACTGTCCATGGGATCTGGCTCTGAACTGTACGCGTCATCTCCAGCTGTAAGTGACCTACTGTAAGTGAAGAGAAGCCATACAGGAATGGCAGGATATATGCAGCTCTGATGCCCCAGGGTAGAACGAGCTGCTTCATGTCAGAATTGGTCCTTCATTGAAAGCACAAGCAGGAAATGCACAATTTTATGGCCCAAATTCTCAGCCGGCTCAGTCCATACTCCAACATTATGGCCCACAAGTGTTGCATGTGCAATAATCTGTAGGATGTAAGTGCATGTAATGTTATGGGCCCGATTTTCAAACGCTCAGGGTGCCAGGGCCATGTGCAAATTAAGTATGTACCTAACTTGCTTGTGCAGATTGTGTGCAAACAGCCCTGGCTGCTAAAGTTTGGAAAATCAGAGCTTACATGTGGAATCACAGACCCTTATCATACTTTTTTATATATCTATAGCTCTTCATGCCTTTGCCCTCCTCAAAACATAACTCCAATGGACACCCTGAAGCTCTTAGTTTAATGAACTTCCCAAAGAGACTCTAGATACAACAGCTGTGATATGAATGTAGACTGTGTGACTTTTCAGGGGAATTCAGTGTTAAGTATGTCTGTCCCACGATGAACATTGTCACTGTTATACTGGATGTTTCTCTGAAGTCCTCTTGAGAGCTGTTTGGAATGACTTCTCCCTCTCTAGATCCTGAACTGTGTGAACCCCGATAACGAGAACAGCCCAGAGATCCCCGTGAAGGTGCTGAACTGCGACACCATCACTCAGGTCAAAGAGAAGATTCTGGACGCGGTGTACAAAAATGTCCCCTATTCCCAAAGGCCGAGGGCTGTCGACATGGACTTGGGTAATAACATCCCTGCCCTGTGAGAAGTGTGAGGGGGAAGGGGTTGGGGAGAGGGGAGTTAGAGAGGTAGCCAGTATTGCGGTAGTTCTTAGAGAGATTTGTAATGTTCAGGAAGTTGATCGCATTGGCTAGAGCCAGAATGGCTAGCTCTGTGCACACTTGCTTTATTCTTACCTCCCCCGCCTCCCCCCCAAACACGACACCCCTCACCCAGCGGAGATGCTGTTTCTGCAGGACACAACACTAGGTCAAACTCCTTACCTGTCTTAGCCATTGCACACTGCAGACCCTGTTAACGTCCCCCAGAAAACTGTCTTAGTGGAGCGATTGTCCAGTGAGCAAGTGACTGACACCTCAACCACCTTTAGCTTTTTACGCAAGGCACCTCCAAGACCATATATTTACAGTAGTGTTGTGGGGGAGGACCCTTAGTTCAGATAAACACCCTAAAATATAATTACATTCCCCCACTCTGGGGAAAATTCTGCTCTCAGCTGGAAGGAAGCAACCCACATTGACTTCCTTAGGGCTGCACAGGAATAATCAAGAGCAGAAGTCAGCCCTTTCGCTGAACACCCCTTCCTGGGAGCTTGGCCTCTTAGAGACTCATCTCTCCTACAATGTCACATGAGACTGATGTGGACCGAAGAGGCAGGTGGCTTTTCATCCCTGACCATCATGTCTGCTCGTTCTTCCCGTCCCTGCAGAGTGGCGGCAAGGCCGGATAGCTCGTGTGGTCCTGCAAGATGAAGACATCACCACCAAGATTGAGGGCGACTGGAAGCGGTTAAACACCTTGATGCATTATCAGGTAAGAAACCATCCCTGACGCAGAACTCCCAGAAAGCAGCCAAGCGGAAGGGAAAGAAAAGCAGAAATTTAATTCCTTGGTGTCTCATCTAACAAGACAGACAAGGAGGTCACGTTCTTATGATAAACCAGAATGGTTCAGTGTGCTCGTGCATTATATGAGAAAGCAGCCTTGACACACATCTTACAGAAACTAGCAGAGTTGAAAATTGACTAAATTAAAAATGCCAGCCTCTCTCACCAGATAGACTGGGTATCCAGAGAGAGGACTGTGGTGTCACAGTTAAAGATGTGGGGGGCTGCAGAGGGCTATCATGTCAGAGACCCAGGCCTGGAAATGGAAGCCTAAGTGAGAGAAAGGGGAGGGCAGTATAGGGAGGGAGAGGGGTTTCTGTCTCTGAAGCTTCATCTATAGGCCACCAGGCACTATGGGGGCAGACTAGCTGCCTGATCCAGTGAGGCAGGGCACCAAGCTACATGGACAACTAGTCTCTTCCAGGTTTCAGAATAGCTGCCGTGTTAGTCTGTACCCACAAAAAGAACAGGAGTACTTGTGGCACCTTGGTGTCTTCCAGTTTCTCACTTTCAATCTTCCTACATGTTGATTCTCAGTTCTCATTCAGGGGATACCAAAGGCACCTAGTTTTTAGGAACAAGGGGGCGCCGCCTTGACCCTGTGTCCTGTGCAGCAATCGCATAGCTTTAGCATTAAAGGCAGGCACAGAGGAGTGTGCCGTCAGTCAAGGGAACGTAGCCCCAAGCACCGTAAACGTAAACCTCAACATCGGGAAAGTGAAGCAGTGAAATTTAGTTAAGCTCTGGAATGAGTCTCCCAAGAAATGCATCAGGAGTCCCATCGCTGGAGAAATTTGAAACTAGACAGGTCAGAGTGCTAGAGGAGATGCTGCATCCCACAGTGACCAGGATGGACCAGATGACCTTCAAGCTTCTTTCTGTCTCTCACTGCTTTTATGCTCATGACACCAGCCAAGCATAGCCTGCCTTGGGTGAGAGCTGAGCAGCTAGAAAGTGTTAACTATGATAGGTCAGAGAGAGAGAGAAAGGTACGTACTCAGCCAGGTCCATCTGTCTACCACATGCTGGAATGTTCTGTTGTAGGGGAGAAGGAATGTGTTGGAGTGTAACTGTATCCAACCCCCCAGGAAACTGATTTCAAGTTAGTAGAGGCATTGCTCTTGAAGCCCAGTGCTTGGTACTGCATCCCTAATGGACTTTTATTCATCCCCTGTCCATAGCCTTCCTGTAACTTCAACTTACCTCACAGTAACTCTAATTAGTCACTAATTAGAAGAAAGGAGGTTGGTGTAGTACAAGGACACTTCTTTTTCTGAGCAGAATGGTTTCTTAAGAGAAACCGATCCTTCCATGAGGTACTAGTCAGTTGCCTTTAGAACAGAAATCTTTCCCTTTTTACTTTGCTTGTTTGTTAAAGGTGACTTATCTCATGGCTATTCAGTGGCCTCTCTTTGAAATGAGTTTCATGGGTCTTAGCTCAGTTCCTAGCAAATTGTTGTCCACATCACAGATACAAACACCACAGTTGGCTTTGAAGTTGGCAAACACAATTTAGGATTGGTTTGGGCCATGTATCCTGAGGTCCGTGTGCTCACTTATTTTTAGCACACTAGCTCAAAGTGTAGCTGCAGCAGGATGGGCTAGATGCCAGAGTATGTGCCTAGGGTCTCAGATGAGATTGTACTCGGGGTAGCTAGCTCAGCCTGCCGCCTACATCATTGCACCTATACTGCTATTTTGAACACTGTAGCTCAACCAAAGCTAGTATGAGAGTGTCTACACAAGCTGGAAATTACACCCCCAGCGCCAGTGTAGATGTGCACCAAGACAGTGTGAGTGAAAAAAAAGTGATTAATAAGAGAAGGTGGGCAGGAGCAATTTGTGATCAGCAGGCAAGTAGAGAGGGGAGAACCAGTTTGATTTAAAAAAAAAAAAAATCATTATAATGGCCCCAAGCCACAAATGTCCAATCCGAACTTTCCCAAAGGGTTGTTCTGGCCCATTTCTAGTGAAAATAAGAGCTACCTCCACAAAGCCATCCCATCTTTCATGAGAGACATTTGTATGGTTCTGAAATGTTCCACTTGTTCTTTCCCTCATGCGAAAGTAGTATTATGCTGAGACCTGAAGATGTAGTGAGCTGTGTGGGGAGAAGTGCAATTGATGTCTGCAGCAGCATTTGCTGTTTCTGCTGTGCACGTCATGCTGCAAACACGTTGCATGTTAATCTCTTTTGTGCTCTTTGGCTAGTAGACTGAGCATTTTGCCTCTGCCACTGACTCACTGTGTGGCCTTGTAATTCTGATAAGATAGCGGAGCTAACACCTCGACTCTGGCAGAAGTGCCATGGCATCTTCAGGAACCATGAGTGGTCAGAATCTTGCTTTAAATAATAATGCCTAGCTCTTGTATAGCACTTTTTATCAGTAGATCTCAAAGCACTTTACAAAGAAGGTCACTGTTTTGATCCCCATTTTACAGATGGGGAAACTGAAGCAGAACTAGGGGCAGAAACTCAGTCTCCTGAGTACCAGTCCAGTGCTCTATCTACTAGGACAGGCTGGAAGTGTTAGCTGAAAGACAAGCCCCTTACCTCTATACTGGGACACTGAATCAAAAGGATCAGTGAATTGCCCACAATTGACACAATTCCTGCAGCTCCTAAGTACTGTATTCTGTGGAGGTCTCCCATCCAAAAACTAATCCAGTCTTACTCCTGCTTAGCATGATCATGTTTTAAGGTGGTACAGCTGCAGATTCTAGTTTGTTGGACAGTATCAGCAATCATTTGTTATTAGGCTGATGATTTAATTCCAAATCTTTCTCTTAATCCCACATTTCTTCATCAGCTCTTCAAGGCAAGATTTGTTTTTTCTGGGGTTTTTTATGATGATAACATCCCACCTATATCATCAGCTGATGGTCTTGTCTACCCAGTCATTAATCTGATTTTCACAAGCATCCCCTGTATGGAAAAATCAAATAGAATTTAGTAGGAAATGGTCAGCTTTCTATAGATTATTTTTGAACTATTATAGAATTGAATAGAGAGCTGTATCCCTGCTGCTGAATTCTGTATTCTGGCTTAAAAATACCTGTGGAAAGGGTCTCATTCTCTGTTAAATTCTCTAGGGCTTTTAGAAGAATTTCTGTAGAATCATACTACATTTCTGTAGAACTCTATCCCTGTTAAACTCTGTAGTATATGCTCACACAGACTTACCCAAGAAAAATGAACCACTCGGAATTTAACATCAAATGATTTACAATGGCTTGCGCAGGGTTAACTTGGAGGCAGCAAACCATGAAGAGACATCACTCACTGGGAGGCTGGAAGGGCTGAGAAATTAGAAGACTATTTTAAATGAAAAATTAGCAACAGCCAGGGAACATTCATATGGAAAATGAGACTCAGACACCTATAGTGGTTTGTATACTGAATATCCAAAGCTGGAGTTCATTAGCTGCTCTGGTATCCTTGCCTGGCCATGTCAATAAAGAAGGTATTAGCTGGACATCTTGTCTGTTGTTCTCCCTACTCTATTTTTTATCATTATTTGTAAAGGGGTTTCACATGGCATGTTTCAAGACAGTGGAAGAACCAGAATATTTGTAAAGTTGTAAAACAAAGTCAGCCAATTTCTCATGTATCTCCAGGGTTCTATCGGAGTGTGGTGGCAGCAGGGCAGAATGGGAAAGGAATGTATATTGCATCTGATGCTAATTTGGTGCTTTTTAGCTGACAAGAGTCATTCTGCCCAAACTTCAGAGAGCAAGAGTGCTCCCTCTGTGTGTGTGGAATTTTTAATACTTCTCTCCTAGTTAACTACAGCTCTGATGAAACCGTATCCAGCCACAGCAGCCTGGAAATTATTGCGTCTTTGTGTGAAAATCCAGAGCTTCCTTTGTATTCCTTGCACTGGAATGCTTAGATTTCACATTAGTGAAATTAAACCAAAGTGGCAGCTAATAACAGCCTAAGAAAATAATATCATCACTTGATTGTTCCTTCTAGTGACTTAATAAATTGGGTGAAATGAGGTGGGGGCGGGAAGAGGAGAAATAACAGAGGTGTGAAGTGTTGTACTTAGCCAAATAGAAATACTTCATTTTTGCTGTAACATGAAGCCATATTATTATTATTTATTATTATTATTATTAATAACTGACATTTATATAGCTGCTTTCATCCTGAAGGATCCCAAAGCACTTTAGAGATCATTATATATTAGAGATCATTTTCCTGCTACTAAGGTGAAATGTGCCAGCTATTTTGCACTGGCAGTAGTTATTCAAACTACCTTCAGTTTGAAACTGCAGGGGCACTTTAGGGAGGTGAAATGTAATCATTCCAGTTGAAGTTTGCCTCAACACCACTGTGACTCCACTTATATTCAGGGAGGGTGGTCAGGGTTCCATAGTGACCACGTGTGGTCAGAATCTTGGTTTTCTGTCTCATCAGGCGGTATTGCACCTCCTTGCAGCAGGGTTGCTTTTGTATGGCAGTAACCACAGACAGGCCTCTAGTCATGGATCAGGGCTCCATTGTGCTAGCCACTGTACAATCTGTCCCAAAGAGTTTATAATCTAAGCTGATGTCTAAACCATGCTGCTTGTGTCTCCTCTAATGTGACAATCAGGATTAGATTTAAAGTCTCTGGACCTTGCAAAAATAGGGAGTCTTTGGGCCGGGGGGTGGGTGGGTTAGAATGAGGAGGAGGAGTGCATCCAAGAGGAGGCTCAAACAGCAGTGCAGGATCTTGCAAAGGATATTAAGTTCAGACATTTTGTATTGGGGAGTCACTGGTGAGCTTCAAAGGAGGGGATGACAGGGGCTGATCAAGTGACGAAGGTCATTTTAGCCGCTGCCTTTTGGACAGAATGGGCAGAAGAGATAAGAGTTTCATTGAGCCCATAAGGGACGAGGAGCTGACCAGGGCCCAGGCATGTGTTTTGGCCACAGGGACAGAATCAAAGGCTCAGATTTTCGGTATGGTGTGGAGAGTCAAGTGGCAAGATGTGACAAGAGCCTGGAAGTGTAAAGGTAGTAGGAAGTCAAAGATGAGTGTGCAAGGGATGAGGCTGACAGGGAGGGAGGTGATGTGAAGAATAGTGCAGGAAAATGAAAGTGGGAAGAGGGTTTAGGAGGAAGAATAAGCAGCTCATTTTACCCATCCAAGACAGTTTGTGAGAGCGAATCTGATATGCCGCTGGTCAGAGCAAGAGTAGCATGGAGAGAGAAGTTCCAGAGTAATCCATCACCCTCCTCAAGTAAATCACTGGCTGAGCCCTAGAAGGCACATCAACCTGAAGATACTGTAGGGTTCACTTTCCTATTCCCCTGCCATACTGCATCATAAGGTTTTCAGTTCAGAATTTAAAAAATGCTAAGGTCTATTCCACTGAAATCTGTATATTCTTAATTAATGAAGATAAGTTAAAAACTTCCAATGACTATTAGATTTATAGGGAGGGTAAAATTAAACGCTGCCACTAAAACCTGCTATAACAGAATCTCGTTAGTGCTAATGTTCATTTATAGTTTGACTTCCCAGCATTTAATCCTTTTTTGGTGTAATAGAGGGACTGACAATTTAAGATCCTGAAAGATGGTTTTATGACTTGTTCAGCTGTAAATCAAACTTTTAAAGTTCATAAAAATTGTTAAAATAAAAAATGGTTTAATAAGAGTGTTTTATGGTCCATAACATTATTATAGCTGTTTTATTCCCTTTGCGTTACTACTTTAATTGGATTGCAACAATTCTTCAGATTCTCCATTTTTATTGGATAAAATGTAATCTTAAATCAAAATGACCAAAAATGTCTTCAATATGTCTTCATTTATCATCCCTTTCCTTCAGGGCCTGAATCCAGCAGAGGACACAACAAGATAAAGCAGGGGTATCTCTCTTGTGTTAAGAAAACAGCAGGCTAGTGTGATTCGGGTTTTTTCCCCTTGTCGTCATGAACAAGGTGTCATTTTGTTAGCTCCCTGCAAAGTCTGGATTCTAAAACTTGCAGCCTTCACTGTTTGCTGCTTAGCAGGCAGTGTTCTACACTCCAAAGGTGGCATCAGCAGCGGTGCCTCCTGGTGGTCTCATCTCACTCATCCGCTTTCTTCTGTCTCTTTGCCTTACCAGGTGTCAGACCGCTCTGTGGTGGCTCTCGTTCCTAAACAGACCTCCTCATATAACATCCCCGCCTCTGCCAGCATATCTCGAACCTCCATTAGCAGATACGGTAAGAAGCCGGGTTAAGTGCTGGGGATTTAAAGGCTCACAGGCAGCGACCTGACTTTTCCACTGCTAGACTCATCTTTAGACTCCAGCCTGGAATCATTAGTGGAACGAGCTTTTTGATCTCAGCTCGTAATTTTGCTTAGTTCCAATCAACAAGTGAGAGTATCCTTAACTCAGCATGCAAGATTTTAAACACATAGGAATTGGGAATGTTATTTGCATAGCAGTATGGGTAGGCATTTTACAGACCATGCCCTAAAGAGTTTACAGTCTGAATAATTGAGTCTGTTAGATGCCAAGTGCAGATTTATAGCTTCGTATACACAATAGTAATAATATACCTTCATAAAGGATGGTGGAGAAGTCCCTGGCGCACAGGTTTTTTTTCAGCTCTTTCATTCAATGGACTGTTTAGTCAAAGAGAGTTCTCCTGACAGACCCACCTCCTTTCCCAGTTTCCTGGCTCTCAAAATCCTTATTCTGAGTACCATCACGGAGGAGTTATGCAGAGCCATCTGAATGGCGTGAGACCCGTCAGCTAGCAGAACAGTATTGTGGCTCTGTGCACCATAGCAAGGGTTGTTTGCCATCTATAAAAATCAATGCAAGTAAGATCTTAGTTCCCTTTGTTCTTAAGGTGAAGTGGGGAGGGGACCCAGATTGGGGAAGTAATGCCAGTGCTTGTTCATCGGCATCAGGTGCAAGAGCATTTGTGAACTGCAAGTATGCATGATCTTTGCTAACGTTAATATTAATAATTCTAATTGTGCAGACAAAATGCAAATGAGGATGCAGATTTACTTTCCATATTATGCATCAGTACAGAGCCATGTTTAAAAATAGAATTACTAGATGCTTCCCAGCCTTCCCCCCTCCTTTTCTCCCCCATGCCTTAATTAAATTGGCTGGAATATTCATATTCATCTGCGTATTAATCAGGGATGAAACTTTACCAACTTTTTAAATAACTGTTATATTTCCTGTACTGATCCCCTTAACTCTTTCTGGTGCTGGGAAAGGTGAGTGTAGACCTGGGAGGCTGAGCTGGCCACAGCAAAGCAAGCATTTGAGAGAGAGAGATAGTGTGGTGGTTTGATAGTGTCACCAGAACGTTCTGCCACAAGCTGAATGGATAGTGGGTGGGTGGAGCCAGGATAATACATTTCCTTGGGGAACTGAAGCACCTCGTGTCACTAAGCAGTGAGTGGGGTGATTAAGGAAGCACCTTACCCATGCTCCAAAGAGGAGTCTATTCCAGCTCCCCAGGAAAAGTTGGGTGTTGAGCAAGGGGGTGAAAGTAAGGGGTGTGATCAGGAATCCTGCAGGGAAGCAGTCGCAGTGGCCACTGTTGGAAGACAGGACCTTTGGTTTGATCCAGTATGGTCATTCTTACATTCCTCCTCTCCCCTGACCCTGCCTGCACAGGGGACGAAAGGATACAAGCACACACTGCAGATACAACCTATCCAATGATAGGTTGTCTGCTGTTTAATTCAGTCACCTCTTAATTTGATTTTTTATTACACTTGAACCACATCACTTGTTTTAAAAATAACGCAGCTTCTGCCCTGTTTGGATTGGGCCAGGCAGTTGCAATCAGACTTGCAGGGAGCTGGCATTAAGGCCCTGATCCTGCAAACACTCATGCACGTGCTTAACGTTAAGCATGTGAGTAATGGCTGTGCTTTGAATGGGACTGCATGTGAGTAAATCAGTTTAACCAGTTTGGAAAAGTCCCAGAATCTGAATATGGAGCTCTGTGACAGTAACAGATGACTGTAGGGAAGAGTTGTGTGCTATCCACATATTGTTACTGACACTCCCCAAGTGATCCCCTGTGTTGTGCAGTCTCTGTTTCATTTCATTTTTCTTATTTCACACACATACATGGACCTGGGCTGGAGCAGAAGGTAGCAGCAGGGGAGAGATACTGAGAGGAGAATAGAGTACATGGTGTTTTAAACTATAATAATAGAGTCTGAACTGCTCAAGTTCACTGAAATGACACAGTGACCTTGAGGAATGTGTATAAAATAAACTTGCCAGATTTTAAAGGTATGATGTCATGGAAAAAGAGTTCAAGTGTGCCCCTCCCCCTTACAAAGTCATCACATGGACATAGTTACCCAGTCCCAGTGGTTTCTGAGATACCACCAGGCTTCTGTGTCCTTGCCCAGAAGGCAACATCACTACCAGTGCAAGCTGCTGGAATGATGACCCAGCAAAGGTTAGTACTTATAACAAGAAAGCAAAGGTTTGTTCAGCCCCGGGTGCCCAATCTGATTATCATAAAGGCAGCCTTCCACCTCCCTCTCACAAACAGCCACTCTCCTACCCTTTCCCCTGGACAAGGGGCTGCTCAGCTGGAGTTAATCACTTCCTCACTGGAGACAAAGTCCTGCCTCTCCTTCTTTCCTGTGTGTCTGCTTGTGGCAAATGCTGCTTTTTTTTTTAATGGTGCCTGCAATGTATTCTATTTAATTGCTCTGCAACTAATCCAGTGAGGGGGGTCTACTAAGGAGAGGCAGAGAAGTGATAGAAGCTGCTTCCTTTGGACATCACCAGCTTCTCTTCTCTTCTGTTCAGATTCAACATTCCGGTACACAGGCAGCCCAGACAGCCTCCGCTCCAGGGCTCCCATGATCACCCCTGACCTAGAGAGCGGAGTGAAAGTCTGGCACCTAGTCAAAAACCATGACCATGGAGACCAGAAGGAGGGCGACCGGGGCAGTAAGATGGTGTCTGAGATCTACCTGACTAGGCTCCTAGCTACAAAGGTAATCACTATGCACCAGAGTCTGCCTGGAAAATGTATAAATAGGCCTATAAAGAGACAGTGCTCAGCCCCTGTCTTGAGCCTTCAGTGTCCATTAATGAAGCCTTGCGACCTTTCTGAATTGGGCATTATTATCCCCATTTTACACAGAGGGAGCGGAGGTGCAGAGAGGATAAGTGCTCCTGGAGTTACGGAACAATTCAATGGCAGAGCCAGAAATAGAGCCCTGGTTTCCTGGCAATCACTCCTAAATTTCTAGATGCTCCATCCTTTCACCAGCACTAAATGCCACTAAAAATTGGAAGGAAGCTACCATGTCTGTAAATGCTTTACCCGTCGTCTCAGCCTAGGGAATCTGCAATCCTTTTGTAGTGCCCTCAGCAGTGGTTATAGCACAGATTGGATTTCAGAAGCAAAAGAAATGGTGCTTAACGTTAAGAATAAAACCAATGTGCCTCAGAAGTGCAGCCAGCCCATTCCTATAAGGTTACATATACGTTACGTATTCCTATAGGATCTATACCTATACCTTTCTGGAGCTGTGCATAGCCTGTGTCACCATCTGGTGTCCCCTCCTGCTGTTGCTGTTTAGCCGAGTGTGCATACATCCCTCCCATCACCCCGTTGGTTGCTGCTCCCATTAGGGTACGCTGCAGAAATTCGTGGATGACTTGTTCGAGACCTTGTTCAGTACTGTGCACCGAGGCAGCGCGCTCCCACTGGCCATAAAATACATGTTCGATTTCCTGGATGAGCAAGCAGATAAGCACAGCATCCACGACACAGATGTGAGGCACACCTGGAAGAGCAATTGGTAAGAGCATGGGGAGTGGGGGTGGACCCCACTGTTGAGCAATTATCCACAGCCTGGAAAAGAATGGAAACGCAGGGATGGGGATGGGAGCAGGAGGAGGAGGGACATCATCTGTGTAATTGGAGGCAGCTCGCAGTGCAGTGTGCCTCACAGAATAAACCTGCTGTTGCCACACCTCCTTTCTTTCATTGTTAAGGAAGATGCCAGCATACGCACATTTGTGCAAAACCCTGCCCCTGTACTTCTGCCTGGGAGTCACAAACCTGGTTCTTTTCATTTTCAGGGAACTTTTGCATTTTTTGCCCTTGGGGGTTATTGGCACATTCTGGCTGCCCTCAGATATAATGGAAGGAGGCATCCCTGATACAAAGCATTGCTAATACTCTTCAATCCAAACCTCCGGTACTTGTGCCATCCCAATTATGGGATCTCCTTGCTGCTGTGACAACATACTTCAATTCTGACCTGTTGTGGTTCAAATCAGGAACCGCCAGCACATAGACAGCTCTGCCAGTGTATCTCAGTCCTGGCCTGTACACCAGCTCCTGCTGTTGATCTCCAGCCTCAGAGAAGCTACAGTTTATTGACAGTGCCACAAAAGGGCTAAATTGGCACTGAAAATTAAGCAAAGTGTTCCCTGCCTTTTCATTTACAACTTTAATCTGTTAAAATCTGGTTATTTTTCTAAGTATGAAGCATCCAGGAAACTGCAAACTGCCTGTTAAATTATTTAGCGGTTATTATAGGATAAACTAATTCCACTCCTACAAACCTGTTTCATCTCACCACTCAGACAGAAGTGGTTTTGAGTGTAAATTCCAGACCCCTCCTTTCATTCCAGGGGTAGGAATTATTTATTGTTGTTTGTACTCCAGTAGTTCCCAGAGGCCTCTGTACACACAATAAAATCTAGCTCCTGCCCTGAAGAGCTTACAGTCTATACAGACAAGACAGACAAAGGAGCTGTGGCAAAGCTGGGAATTGAACATGGGTGTCTTGCATCGTAGTCCAGTTCTTTAGCCCCAAGACCGCCCCTGCCCTCCAATAATGAGAAGAGATTTTGGAAATGGCTGGGTTGTATACAGGCAGGTAGTTAACAGCTATACCTTACATGTATGATATTATCAAAAGGGAAATGCCTGCTAATGCTCAGAGGTGACAGTTCAGTTAGCAGCTGCTCCTTCCCAGATGCTTCCGGAGCCCTGCTTCAGGGAGCAAGGGAGAAGGGAAGAGAGAACAGATGAGTGGAGCTCACACTTAAACTGTGTGCAATTGACACAAACTGCAGCTTGGCCTCAATGTTCTCAGAACAATTGGACCTATTACATCTTTGCCTTTGCTGTTATTTTAGGATTAAAAGCTCTGTGGGTTAGAAATTTACCTCTGGGGTGGGGGTTGGAGAATCCATAACAAATGGTAGCCCCCTGAAGATTTTTTATTTTTTTTCCACCAGTCCCTCGTGGTTTAAAAAGCCTCTAATCATCATGTCTGCAAAAGCTGGATTCCCTGCTAAGGCTGTAGGAAGCTAAAAACAATTTGTTGAAAGCTTTAGAAGAAGGAGCTATTAGGATAAAATGTTTGAATCCTGAATAAAATGACACTTTTTAAAGCTATAAAGGGAAACGGTGTTGAACAACAAAGATTTTTCTACCACAGCCATCAAACCACATGGGTTCCGGCAGCTGATAGGGACCCAGCCATTGTACAGCTTTGCATATGGGAACAAAGGAGGAGTCAGAGCAGAGGTGTAAATTCTAGTTTTCAAACTAATCATTACATTGAGCCTTCACTATGTCTGTACGTTTCCACAGCACTCTCCAAACATTAGTGAGTGCTTGCTGTGCCCCTAGGAGAGAGCTGAGCATTGTCAGACAGGAATAGAGGCACTGAGAGGGGAAAGGCCTTGTTCCAGATATTAACTAGGTCACTGTTAGGGATGGGAGTATCACTCAGGAGTTCTAGCCCTGTGCTCCATCAGCTAGAAAAGGACCAGGCATGGCTCCTTTGAGAAAGGAAAGGGTTAAGTCTCAGACCACATCAGACCTCCGGGGGGAGCCCAGATGGGAACTGAGAGACTTTAGTAGCTGGGGTTGTAGACTCATGTGACCTGTTGGAAGTAGCAGGAGAGCTGGGAGGGGCACAAGGTGAGATGAGAGGGAAGGGGGGTATTGAGAACAGGTGTGGCAGCTTGGAAGATGGAAGGCAGTTTAGCCGACTGAGAAGGGTCTGGGAAGTAGCCAGAGAGCTGGTCAGCATGGGAAGCAGCTCAGGGCCATCATGCAGAGAGCAGCAATTGGGAGCATGTGGAGCGTTGAGGCTGCTAACAAGAGACTCTGCTGTGTGAGGGCATTGGAACACTGCAGACAAGTTGCTCAAGGGTTAAGGCTGAAGCCTTGGTTGTAGCTAGCTAGGGAGAGCTGGGACTTGAAAGCTAACAGAAAGCAGCAGCTGGTTTTTGATCCTGCTGTAGAGCCAAAGGAAAAGGGAAGAATAATTCTCCTTTGATTACCAAGGCCCAGGATTTGGAGGCGGGGGGGGAGGCAGAGATACCTGATGTGCTCCTTCCAGGCTGACGGGCTGGGAACAGGCCCTGGATTCTGCTCACTGCAGTGGATTATTAGTGGGGACTCTAGTAGCACCCCACCTCCTCACCAGCCCAGTGCCACAGACCTTCGCTCTAAAGAACGCTGAGATACAGACTAACAGACTGCACTTGACCTCCTGAGCCCCCTGGATAAACCCCAACACTAGCAAACACTGGGGGCTCTCCTAAAACGGAGAGCTTCCTCTCGGCCTTACAGTATGGTGCCTGCAGTCCACTTGGCTTCAGCACCTGGGCCTTTCTGGCTGCCCCTTGACATGGCACAAGATCAAGTCAAATGGCAGCCACTCCGGAGTGGGCAGGGTCAGCAGGGGCTGGGCCAAGGGTTGGCTGGAAAATCAGAGAAGAAAAGTGGCCATTAGCCTGGCTCGGGTTTGGTAATGAGATGGGCTCAGCTCTGCTTAGGATACCACTGCAGACTGTGTGGGGCCATTACTGCCACTTAGTGCTTATAAGGGGCACCGCCCTGAGCAGATCATTGTGGGACCCGATATACATGGGAAAGAAAGATCCCCTCCTGTCTCTAGGGTTTGTGACTTGTTTTTATTCCTTTGTTTTCCTGCAGCCTCCCTCTCCGGTTCTGGGTGAACGTAATCAAAAACCCCCAGTTTGTGTTCGATATCCACAAGGGTAGCATCACAGATGCCTGCCTCTCTGTCGTCGCCCAGACCTTCATGGACTCCTGTTCCACCTCTGAGCACCGCCTGGGCAAGGACTCCCCCTCCAACAAATTGCTCTATGCCAAGGATATCCCCAGCTACAAGAGCTGGGTAGAAAGGTAGGTCAGTGTGGGAGCATGGTCAGGAGCAGCAGCAGCTGTCTCATTGCACCACCTGATCAGCAATTGTAGTGCATATGTAACCCGTGCCTGCTTGGTGCAGTGCTCTGCCCACCGACTCCGTGGGTGCTCTGGCCCATGAGCACCCATGGAAAAAAATTAGCGGGTGCTTAGCATCCAACGCCAGCCAAGCTCCACCCCTCCCACCAGCGCCCCCTGCCTGCTGGCAGCCCGCTAATCAACTCCTTCCCCTCCTTCCCAGCACCTACCACCCGCTGCAGAACAGCTGTTCAGTGGCATGCAGGAGGCGCGAGGATGGGGCATGCTCAGGGGAGGGGCGGGAAGAGGTCGGGCAGGGGTGAAGTCTTGGAGGAAGGGGTGGAGTGAGGGCAGGCCTGGGGCGGAGTGGGGTGTCGAGCACCCTCAGGAAGAGAGGAAGTCGGCACCTGTGGCTTTGTCCCGCTGTACTGGCACCTAGACCATCTAGTGATTAATGAGTCTGCTGCAGCCTTAGCTAAGAGGCATGTGGCTTTTAGCTTATGCATTTAGCTCCAGATGTCCCAGGTTCAATCCCACGTGCTGAGGTCTGTCAGCATTACACGTGCATTGCTGGACCTGCAACCATAGCATCACATAGCCTGATTTCATGGTCTAAACGGCATTGGAGCCGATGAGATCTTGGATGGAAGATGACATGGTGCTAGTGGTGTTCTTCCTCTGAATTAATGGCAAGCATCATTATTGCCACGCCCCCATCATGAATCAGGACCCCACTGCACTAGCCACTGTACAAACACACAACAAAAAGATGATGCCTGTCCCAAAAAGCTTCCAGCCTAAATATAAGATGAGGGGATGGGGTGAATATAACAGACAGACAAGGGCAGCACAAGGAGGCGATGCTGGTCAGTATGATAAGCAGCAATCACAGCACGCCAGCCATCTGACCACTGTCAAGTGTTGTGTAGCTCTCTCAGCAGAGGAGCATTTGCAGGAGGACAGTGGTTCTGGCGGATGCTTCTATTCATTCCCTTTGAAGCACCTGGCACTGATCACGGTCAGAAGACAGAATGCTAGGCTAGCTGGACCATTGGTCCGACCCAATACGTCCGTTCTTATGTTCTTGTTGGACAGGTGTGTCACCTATAGTCTTGCTGGTTTTTGACCACCTATCAGAGGAATGTAGTGAATAATAAGAATTTTTAATGGTAGAGTTTAAACTAAAATGAGAGGTTTCCTCACTAATTTTATGCTGACAATGAATGAATGGTGATCCATTCTGCCTCCCAGTTGGCAGGTTCACAAGCAAATGTGGTAGGATGGTTAAAAGGTAGAGAGCAAACAGTACAGTTCAAATACGCATGCTGCTATGGATGGTGCTGACTGTCAGATTAGATGTGCAACGGAGACCTCAACCATTAAAGATCCCATGGCACTATCTTGTTAGCCTTGATGCCTGACCCAGATTGCAGTTCAGATCATTGTCTGCCTCACACAAATCTGCCCTGTAGTTTCCACTGGATAAGGTATTATCCCTCAGTTTCTCCACTTCGGTATACTTTTTGGATGGAGATTACATAGTATTACTGTGCAGAGTCCTAAAGCTTCTCTATTCCCAGGACCCCAGAAGCTGCTGCATTTCAGTGTGGGGCAAAATGTTTCCTTTGATACGCATAGGGCCAGATTTGCCGTGGCTCCTGCTTGGTTAGGAGCAATAGAGAGGAGAGGCCTTGCCAGCTCCTTTCAGAGTTCACAAAGGCCAGATAGAACTGCAGACCCCCGTTCTGGGCAATGAATGCTAGCTGAGACTGAACCCTTGGGGTTTTACATTCAGGAGGCACTGGCATCCCTGCTGCGTACATGCTGCCCTTCCTTGCCAATATGTTTTTCATTTGTCTCTCACCTTTCATTCCCCAGGTATTATGCAGACATTGCAAAGCTCCCAGCCATCAGTGACCAGGATATGAATGCCTACCTCGCGGAGCAATCACGCCTGCATGCCATTGAGTTCAACATGCTAAGTGCACTCAATGAGATCTACTCTTATGTCAGCAAGTACAGTGAAGAGGTGAGCAGGCCCCCTACCCCCGGGCCACAGGATATGTGGCAATCCTGCCACCAATCCACCTTAGACAGATAGAGTCCATTGGGAGGAGGCTCTGTATATAAGTGGGATATGGAGCCTTTCACCTCTAGGTCGGCAGTTCAGTTCCACTCTGACTTGGTAGTGACTGAAAGTCACCCTCAACAGGTGGTTAGCCCCAGTCCTATTCCTGGCATGGATAGGCTTCTCCAGACAGCACAGTTGGCTTCCTGGCTGGCAGTCTCAGAAGGGAGGCCAAAGACTGAATGGGGCCTGGAGGCCAATTTCCCCTCTCATCCCTGACAGCTGTTTGGTAGGGCAGCATGGTTGAAGCTTGCACTGCTGCTATCTGTGCTGTACCTGTGCTGTGCGTCAGTAGGCGGCTTTGGTCTCCAAAGCTGCCAGTGTAGCACATCCCATGAGAACGAATCCCTTGAAGCGTTGTGTGGGCAGCTCTGAATTCCTGAACCTGGGTGCACCATCGGTCCAGTCCACTTCCAAATGCAGGGAAAAATCGTCCTGCCCCAGCAAACTCTGTCACAAATCCCAGCATCCTCTGGAAACTTCCAGTATGGCACAAATTTCATGTCACAGCAAAGCTGGCAGCATCGGCTCCTTTAATGAATGTATCACTTGAAACCAAGTTCTCGCCATCTGTTCCACCCCTTCATTTTCATTGTGAGAAGAACCTGTTTTGCAATTACATCCATTAAAAGGAAGGTTTTTGTCATTTAATTGCATGTATGCATTTATGATACAATGCCACAGCCATCTTCCGATTGGAGACTAAAATCTCATAACTTTCATGCTAAATGAGACAGAGGATGTAGAGTCAACAGTATAAGAGCAGGGAAATGATTGTGTTGATGATATAACATGCAGCAAACAGTCCAACAAATAAATCAGCATGGCTGGGAATGGAAGGGCACTCAGTGCTTTGTCTTTTGTTAGTTAAGTTTCGTTGAAGGAACAAAACTAAGGGGAGGGATTGACAGCAACAGGCCAGCCTCAGCCCTCCAAGTGCGGAGAGCATTCAGATTGGGGAGTGACCCGTAAGTCTCAGGTGACCCTCCCAAGTCCTGGGCAAGGCTTGCCAGACCTGTACTGGCTCAGCAGCATTAACTTAGCCTGCCCCAAGTACTTCTGTTTTACCAGTTTCACTCACCACTGCTGCTGTGTTGCCCAGGGAAGGGAGTTCAGTAAACTGGACCCATCCTAGGTATCTTTGCTGCATGTTATCATTAACACCTAGAGTCCATCTCTAAGTATTTTTCTCTCTTTATTTATTTATGCCCCTCATCTCCCCTTCTTTCTTTCTCTCTCCTTTCTGGAGTGTTTTTACATTAATCTTGTTTATTTTGCACCAGATCATCGGGGCTCTGGAGCAGGATGAGCAGGCGCGCAGGCAGCGCTTGGCATACAAAGTAGAACAGCTTATCTGTGCCATGTCTATTGAGAGCTGAAGAAAGGAGATGGTGCTCCTAGGACCAGAAGGAACTAGTTACCCTTGGGAATGAAGAGTATGAACAAGCAAGGAAGGCACTGGACCCACAGAAATACTGAAACATCCTCTGGGGGAAGCAGGGATTGTCCCAGATATTAAGTTCAAAATCATTTAGATTCCAGTTTGAAAGGACAGTGCATCTCAACGCAAAATAGGATCAAGCTGGAGTAATTCTTAAAGTCATGTATGTGGAAGGAAGAAACCTGAGAAGTCTGGATGCATCCGTGACTACTATTTTGCATGAAAATCATTTGATATATATTAGGAAATAATGAAAACTGTATGTAAAGGGTTTAAAAAAAAGAGGGAAAGAAAAAAATTAAAGCAACCACAGTGGCCACACAGATAATTCAGCCAACAAAATTCAGTTCCAAATTCTCTCTCACTCGTCAGTTTCCCGTGGTGTGTGGCTCAGAGATTCTGCAAATAGACTCCTATGCTAATCCGAAAAATTGGAAAATTAAATTATTCCTGTTCCTGGGAACTTTTAAAAAATATGAGCACAAGTTTGCACCAAACCTTTTTACACAAAGGAAGATAATAGTTTAGCTGGAAATAAATCCAGTGGCACCAGAAAGAACTTGACCTGAATTACAGAACCATCAGATCATCTAAACCTGTTTGTCTTGAAATCCAGCTTTATCTATGTATTTATATAGTGTCAATATATAGATATTATATATATATTTTTTAAATCCCACTTACTGTTGAATGATGGTAGGTCTGATTTTAAACATTTTTCTCTTTTATTTCCATTCCGTTTCAACACACAGCTCCACCCCGGTGTAAAGATTCCACGGTATTTTTGTTTGCTTCACTCATGTTCCTGAAGAATGTTCTGCCCTTTGTGGCATTTGAAACTAAGGAAGTCATATACTGTTTAAACTGAAATTGGGGCATTGTAGGTTTCTACAGGTGCAATTTAAGCAAAACCAGTTGGCTGATCTTGCCGTCGAGCAGAGCTAGGCTGAGACTGACTTAGTTGCTTGGGCTGTTAGTTGACTAGTGTTATTTTGTTCCAGCCACAATGTGATTTCTTGCAGTAAAAAAAAACAAACTAAAACCAATGTTTACAGCAAGTCATACTTGAAAAGCGTAGACCTAGCAAGATAACATATTTATTGCTTTTCTGTTTGAGACACACTTATACGTACCCATAAGATCAGGATAGACTCCAATTGCATTTTTCTCTCAGCATATGCAAGGTCACCCAAAGGTGAAGCATAGGACTTTGTTTTTGTTGGGGAGAGGGAGAATCTTTACTCACAGCGAGAGAAAGTCCAAAACGACGCACTCCGAGTGCCAGCCAACATTGTCACCTTTGTCTCTGTATCTCATTGTTAGGTTCAGTTTCCAACTGGCCATAACAGCCCATCTTTTCATGGACAGCGAAAAGCAAATGTTTGTGAGTGTCTTTCCTTTAAAAGAAACCAAAGCTTTCCTGTCCCTTTAAAGAGTGCCACGCGGGGCACGGAATGCTGTAAATATTTCTCTCTGTAATAAATATTGATATTTGTGCAGACTGCAGTGGGGGAGGATGAGGTGATTAGACCTAATGGAAACAAAAGTATCGACCATATGAGCCTTGGTGGTTGCAGCAAAATAGCTACCAGAGTTTGTTTAATGGAATCAAAACCAGACTTGAAAATGACCAGCCTTAAGTTTCCTTGTGGAGAGGCAGAGTGTGCTAGCCTCGGGCTAATTGTCATCTCACTCTGATTCTTTAGCCATCCCTGAAATGGAGAGAGTACTAATAATTGGGGTGCAAGAGGATTAGCTAATCTTTCTCAACACAAAGTACTGTTCAAAACCTGGTTGAAGTCAGTGAGGTCAAGAGCGCTCAGTACTTTGCAGGGGTGGGGGCTAAATCCTGCTGCTACCCAAGCAAAATAATCTCTCAACCGCAGGATTCAATTAAAAGTAACAATATGCTCCCAAAAGATTAATAAAGGGTGTGAGAAGAGAAGGGAGGCCCTATATTACTGAGGTCAGAGAGACTCATAACTACAGTGTTGGGCAGTATGAATCAGCTGTCTTAGAGGATCAAATACTTCTCATCTGCATTTGCTTAAATATCATACATTGGGATCTGCCAGCATGGACCACTCGGTTCATATAGAGTCATGCTGAAGTTGTTGGGACTCCACCTAGATGCAAGGATCTGTACTGATGGATCCATATGGAAGATCAGGGCCTTAGTCTGCTCTCAATCTGTGTCTCAAAGAAAATTCCATTTTGATAACTACCTGCACCATTTCAGCAGAAGGGTGTGAGAGGACTGTGTCAAATTATTGCTGTGCAGGTTAAGAACACTATATTAACTACACAGTGAGAGTCCCAGACTGTTAGTTTTCTAGTCTAAATGCAGCCAACAGAGGGGAAGGGGAGGGGAAAAACATTCAGAGAAGTACTCAGGAAACTTGCTGTTTTAATTACAATTCATGAAAAGCCATGCCAAGTCCACTTTCTTCTGATAATCTGCCTTTGAGAGTTTCTCTGGGTCCTATTAATAGCCTGAAAGAAATACTAATGACTGACCCTGTGCAATAAGCCAAAGCTTTTGACATTCACAATAGCCTAAGCTTTGCAACTAGAAGGCTCTGATTTACTGACACATTGGGAGAGCAGGGCAAGGAAGGGAATATGAGAAGCAGCACAGAATACAGGCTGCCCGTTACCAAGAGAGTTCCCTTCTCAGCAGGAGCGGCGCTAGGGTTTGTGACGCCCTAGACGGACGGCCGTTTCGCCACCCCGCGCAGCTCTGGTGGAGCTGCCGCAGTCGTGCCAGCGGGCGGTCCACTGGTCTAAAGGCTCCGGTGGACCTGCCGCAGGCATGACTGCGGTAGGTCCGCTGGAGCCTTTAGAACAGCGCACCGTCCGCCGGCACAACTCCAGCAGCTCCACCGGAGCTGCCACAGCAGCACACTGTCCGCCGGCATGACTGTGGTAGGTCCACCGGAGCCGCGTGCTGCTTCCCCGGCAAAATGCCGCCCCCTAAAAATTCTGGCACCCTAGGCCATTGCTTCGGTCACCTAAATGGTAGCACCAGCCCTGCTTCTCAGGGACCCTTTGCCTGTATGGTGAGCCTGATATCAAAGAGAAAACATGTAGAAATGTCGAGGCTGTCCTGGTAAAGGCCTAACATCACAGTGTTTTGTGTAGCTGATAAATTTAATACCCAATCATTAGAGCAATTACTAACCTGACATGTTTGCTGCTGACATTACAGAAGAGTGGAGCACATCACATTTGTGATAGCCTCTAAAAAATTCAGTTTTGTCAGGGTGTTTTTGTTTGGTTGTTTTTTGTTGTTCACAAAGATCCACACCAAATGGTTTATGCGAATGTTTTTGAGCCCCGCAAACAAGCTATGACCATTGGTTCAGGTATTCATAGTTGCCTGATTGGTCAGCCAAGTCAAATGGTCTTATTTTTGCTTTCAGGATGTCTCCCAAGCACTTCTGTGCTGAATACTAACTTGCACCAGACTGACAATAAGGTTTGAAGATTGTGAAGGCAAATGCCTGGTTTTTCTTTACCCAGAATGTTAGTGAACGATAGTTTTCAGTATCCACTCTGCTCTGTGTAGCACATAATGGCCCAGATGCCTTCATGTCCATTCATTTTAAATCCTTTATTTAACAAGGCCTATGCCACTTTCTTTCTCCCTGGAATGGCTGGCTTGTTGCATCTCCCTGAGCTTTGACTCCTGGCAGGAAACATCATACAAACTCTTTGCCCTTCTCTATGTCCAGTTCCTCAGGATTTATTCCTTTGTTGAGTTCATTTCTCCGGTCAAGGCTGAAATCCTGAGTGCATTACAGAGCCTAGATCAGGGGTAGGCAACCTATGCCACACATGCCGAAGGTGGCACGTGAGCTGATTTTCAGTGGTACTCTCACTGCCCGGGTCCTGGCCACGGTCCGGGGGGCTTTGCATTTTAATTTAATTTTAAATGAAGCATTTTAAAAACCTTATTTACTTTGCATACAATAATAATTTAGTTATATATTATAGACTTTTAGAATGAGACCTTCTAAAAATGTTAACATGTGTGACTGGCATGTGAAACCTTAAATTAGAGCAAATAAATGAAGACTGGGCACACCACTTCTGAAAGGTTGCTGACCCCTGGCCTAGATCTCCCTACGTAAGTGCCTCTGCCTGAGTGGCTCTCTGCAGAAGATTTCTTTACTGGAGAAATACCATGTCCATGGTTGTGTGTGGGTGTTCTACCACTCCTCTGCTGGATGAAATATGTCAGTCCTGCCTAGTTGTTTTGTTTTTGTCCTTTAGCAACTCTCTCGCCCTCTGCTGGCTGGCGGCTTGAAAAGAGGCTGTATTATTCCTAGTCCTGTTGAAAGGTAAAAAAGAGTAGGGAAAAATTACAATGATTACAGGGCCTGGAGGGACTGATTTAAGAGGAAGGATGAAAAGAACTGAACATGTATAACTTGGCTAAGTGATGAGCAGAGGGATAATATATCTATATTCCATGAATACTTGTAAGCACAGAGTAGGGAGAGAATATTTGAGGTTAATAACTAGGGGTATTTGGAGCCAACTGAGCAAAAGGGGAAAATGTTTAACTGATTACCAGAATCTGTTAAGACTGCGGAATAGTCTCCCAAGGGACGCAGCAGAAGCCTCAGTACTTAAATCAGGTAAAATAGGACTGGAATTAGAGGTGTAGTATAGGGAACACCAGCTGGAGTAGGGATAGACGAGATGTGACCTAGCAAGTCTGTTCCTTTGCTACTTTCTATTATTCTCCTATATAATAGAAGTTTAAAGGAAGTTTGTGGTATGAAACAGCCTGTCCCTTTAGGGCAAGACCCTGGCAGTCTTTGCCCTGTTCTCAGCTCCTTTGTGGGTAAAGCTTCAGATCTCAAAATGGTATTTTCTTTGTATTGCAGGCAAACCTGACTCCAGGTTTGGTTGGTAGGGAGGCACTGAGTTTGCCTTAGATGAAATGATTCCACATCTATTTCAGTGCTTCCCTCCCTGCACAGGGCCAAACTTGGTTTGGTGTTATGAGTCACTAGCCTGCTTTGTTTCAAGGGTTTTGACATCAGAGCAGAAACTGTCATTTCTGGAATTTCTGTGTCTGGTGCTGCTATTTAAATAATTCCTTTTAATCTTCTGCTGGGGAGCAGTATCCTGAGCCATCAAAGAGCCCACTCCAAGGGGTAGCAAAGTGCTAACCAAATGCCTTTCCACTTTGAAAGCCTTTATTAAAAAACCCTATACAAGAGTCCCAGCTTATCAGCAGGCTTGCCTCTGCTGGGACCTTGCTCTTTAGCACCAAAATGCTATGACAGAGAGATGTGGAGGTCATATTGTCTGCTTCTTCCCATAGAGAATGGGTAGGAGGATCTCCCAGTGCTTAACGTGAAGCAAGAGAAATCAGAACAGGAAAACTGCTGAAGCCTTCATAGTGTCTAGCTATATTAAGAATGCCCTGTAGCTATATTAAGAACTGTCATGACAAACAAGCATTTTAAATAAAATAGCCACAGTCCTGCTGCTAATGGGAAACATTGCAGGCAGAGGGAGAAAAGGGAAATGTGTGTGAGTAACGCACTATTTTGAATTTTTAGGATGCAAATCTTTTCCTAGTGCTCTGGCATAATAGGGCCATTGCATGCAGCTGTTCTCCTCTTGTGCCGATGGAATCCTCTCCCTGGTGTGCAATGCTTGTCCTATGCAGTCTAAACACCCAGACAACACAACTCCACTTAAAAAATATATTCTATTGCTAATAAATGTTTTAAATGGATTTTTACCAAAAATCTCACTACCTTCTATACATGTAACAATTTGGCTGGGAATGTTGTTTAAGGATTAGAGTAGAGAGCCTGAGAATCAGGATTTCTGGGGTCCATTCTTGCCTACTGCTGACTCAGAGTGACCCTGGACGTGTCGCTTAGATCCAAGGGTCTAACATTAGCTACTGGTTTGGAATACCTCCGTTTTTGTTGCCCTACATGAGATGCACATAAAGAGTCTGATTTCCCAGAGACACTGAGTGCCCACAACTCCAAAAGAAGTGAAGGGAAGCTGGTCTGTATGCTGCTGTGATGCCCTCCCAATTTCAGGAATTTGACACAGGGTAAAAAATCCTTAAGAATTATTCCTGTAACATTGATTGTTTGTTTTTTTTTAGTCTGCGCCTAGAATGTTTCCCATTAGCAGCAGGGTTGTGTTTTCCCCCTGTCGCTGGCAGTTCTCCTTTCAGTTTCCAGTGCTCTCAGTCTTTGCCTGTCAGGAGAACTCAGTTCAGCAGTCTAAATGAAACAAAAACAGAATGACTTGAATGAGCTGGGACATAAGGGGGAAACTCGATGATGACTGCACTCTGGAGCAAAGACATAAAAAATGTTCAGAGAAAGATAAATAACCAACATCAAAGATGCATGAAAAATACAGCAAAGCGTCAGTCCTCATATTTCAGTATTCCATTGTACCATAAACCTTAAGCCAATAATACAGAGAGCTGTGATGTTGTATATAGTTACTTGCTAGATAAAGCTTGGTGAACAGTCTGATCTGTATATTGAATGTGTCTTCAGTGAAAACTTGATCCCCACCCTAAGTACCCTTCAGCCTTTAACCCTTTGTCCCAGGCTTCTCAGGATCAGCAGGTGAGAGGCGCAGGGCTAATGTATGTGGTAGCAAAAGGATCCTGCAATGTTAATATGGATGGGGCAGCCCCATTTTTTAAATTAGATACTACTTAGGGGAATCTTTTGGGTTAAAAATGTAAAGCTATGCACTGAAGTTTCTAAAGGCAATGCTATTCAGAAGCCACTGGGCTGAATAATCCAAAATGCAAAATTTAAATGTAGGCCAGTCAGACTAGTTTTAAAAGGGGGTAGTTTTTAAAACTGCAAAGGCTTTAAACATGTTTTTCTCTGTTTAAAAGGCTTCACGGAAGAGAAACATCACTGTTCAATTTCCAGTAAGCAATAGTGCAAGGGACTCCCTTCTGCAAGGGACATGGTTACCTCTTACCTTCATAAAGGCTCCCAGTTTGAAAGGAAGACCTTGATTTTTTTCTTCTTGCCTCACAAAAAGTCCCTCCCTTTCCAAAGCTCCTGTGCTAGTTCAAGACAATGTGACAAGCCGATCAGTACAGAAATAGGTGGTGAGCATTTCTTTCCAATTAAGTTAAGGACAAACATCTTATATCAAGCTTTCATAAGCTCTCTGCAACCCTTTGTGATCCCCTCAATGTTTTATTGTACCTGCTGGCAATGGCTCAGATGTGGGGGGACGTTTTGATGACAGCTTGGGGATAATTGAATTGTCAGGAGGGTTTTCCTTCAGCAGGTCAAGGTCCCATTGCATATGCATATCTTTCTGCTGCATCAGCAGTAGTTGAGTGGCTAACACACCTGAGTATCATGTGTTCTGCCCCGGTTAGCAACAAACATGGACTGGAACAAATTGCTTAACAAGCAGGTCATCCTGGGTGTCTGAGACTCATCACTTTGAGGGCTTTACGTGAAATGAATCAGGCCACAATACAAATGACACCATTTGTTTTGACTGTATTGTTAACATTGACGTTGTCTCTGTGTTTATCTTTTTCAGTCTAAAGATTCCCATTTGCCTTTGTGTTATTCAGCCTTCTCCTCCCACCCCCCATGTAAAAAGTCTTCCCCCTTCCCTGCGCAATGGGCAAATAACTCAGATTGGCAGATTCCAGTAAAGCACCCAGAAGTTGGGATACTTATCTGAACTCTCCAGGCCTCTTAGGTCTGCAAAATCAACCCAGAAATCTCCTGCGCTTTCTAGCACTTCCTGCTGCAGATGGGCTGGGGAAATGGTGAAAACAGCCTCTCCTGTAGTATTTGTGTCATTTTGAGTCAGACAGTACATGGATGTGCATATAGGGAAAACCATCAAAAAGTAAATAAGCATCATTCCATAATACTGACTCTGCCATGCTATTTCTTATACTCAAAATGTACTACAGCCAGATACCCCTATGGTACCACGGAGAGTGCTCATAGGGATCTGATATGGAAAATGGTTTAGGGGGTGAGCAAGAAATGGGAACCAAACTTTCTTGAACCTCAAAAAAGGATTGGCTTAAGTTTTTGGATAAAGATTTGCGGGGGTGTAAGGGCTTCTTATTTTGTTTGACCCATCTCTTAAAAATAAACACGTACCACTTACAAGGCAAGCTGTCACGGATAATAAATTGAACTGCATACTTTGCCCACCCTCACACAACTGTAACCTTTCTCTAGCTTTTCCCCCCTTCCCCTTATATTTGACACACTGGAGTTCTGTATAATATTTTTTTTAAAAGATGGTTGTCTGGTTTTTGTTGTTTTTACAAGTGTTGTGGAAAAAAATGTAAGAAAGTTTAAGTATTTAAAAATGTTCCAAGGAAAAAAGTTTTTTTGTTATGCTAATATATGATTGTGTACCTATTGTAAATATGAAACACTCCTATTTTGCAAGCCAAGGACTCACTTTGTACTGTTGTTATATATAAATAAAGTTTACTGGATAAAAAAAAAAAATCCCTAAGTGGATCCTTATTTTCTAGCATGGAGTGTGAGGGATTCATTTTATGCGCTGAGAACACTTGCGAGAAATATTTACTTGCTACGTCGCACCAGTAATAAAGCAGTAACCGGAGATCCAAAGTGAAGTATTTTAATGTCAGATTTATTTCCATAGCATGCCAAGGGCTTGGAAGCCACAAGGCTGGACAAGAAGGTGAAACATTGCCCCCTAGCTTCAAACATACAAAAGACAATTTTTGGTCTATGATTAATGGGGGTGAGGGGAGAATGTTTTTTCCAGTAATAAGTGAAGTAAATCAAGTTGTTTTCCTTGTTATTGGAATGGGAGTGGGGACACGTGTTAACAACTTGCTAAAGAATCTCTCTTTTTATCTTTATTCTAAAGAGCCAAAAAACATGGGAGATCAAGATAACCCAGAATGGCTGCTCTTCATCAAGAGCAGGCGAAAGAATGGTGAAGGGAAACACAACCACAAGTGATTGTATCTGAAGCATTTCTGAAATAACTCCCTGTGTCTGGATGCTTTATATCTGTTTGAGATGAGCCAATTTATCTATCATGCACAAATCTCTTTAAAAAGCTTTCCTCCTCCCCAGATACTGACAGACATTAACTTGTAAAGTGTCAAATTGGGAGGCGGAGTTGTCCAGTGGTTAGAACAATGAATGGGGAGTCACGTTTCCTGTGTTCTGTTTCCAGCTATGCCAGTAAATCACAGAGCCCAGGAGCCAGCAAAGCACTTAAATACATGGCGGCAGCTTCTCGGCTTCTGTTCATTGTCATAGCTTCACAGTTACACCAACTGAGGATAAGTCCCACTCTTTGGACTACTCACATGTTTAAGTGCTTTGCTGGATTGGGGCCTGAATGACATTAGTATTCATCTAGGGTCTGATCAATTGCCCACTGACATCAATGTAATGACTCACACTAGATCAGGTCCTTAAACTCTTTGTGCCTCAGTTTCCCCACCTATAAAGTGATAGTAATAACACCCACCTCTTTCAATTTTTGAGATCCTTCTATGTAAATACAAAGAACCATTATCCTTCTTAAATATCCTTAAGCTCAGAAATGTCATGTGAGGTTTGTTGTTTTATCAACTCAGGGGCAGGAGAGCTCAACTCTCCTTCCCAAATGCATTACCAACTTCAACCCATAAAGAGAGAGCTCTGGGGGGGATCTTTTATCGGCTAAAGTAAATAATGAATAGTTTGAATCTGCTTAGGGGAAGGAGCATGTGAATACTGTTTACAAATAAAGGCAAGGATGAGTTCTGAGCTTTCTCTCCTCCCTGGAGGTGAAATGGATTTGCTTCCTTTTCATAAATTCAAACTAACATTTTAGCAAGCGCTGGGAGCTGTCTGCTGAGTGGTGGGAATCGATGAGTGACTTGCTCAACAGCCTGTCAACTTTAATGACCAATATGGTTGCAATTACAGTGATGAACTTTCTCTAACAGCCTAAAATTACTCTGGTTGATGAGAAGAGACAGAAAAATAGAGTTCTTTAAGGAAGCATAAAAAGGAAATGTGGTTTTCTGTAACATCTCCAAAAGAGGCTTAGCTTGTTTTTAATTTAGAGGGAGATTAAAGAGGATAAATCCAACATGGGATGTCAAAGCTCTAAACACCACACACAGCAGATAATAGCAAAGAGTTGGGTGCTGCATCAGATCAGGACATTGTTTTACACGGGTATATGGCATCTTGACTGCCTATTTTAGTGTTTTGCTAACAGGCAGCCATATTCCGCTCCTATGTGAAGCCAATGCAAATATATCACATTAGTGAGACAATATGATCCTTTGGCAGGTCAGTTTGTCTTGTTTCCCTCAAAGCTAGATAAAACTTCACATGAACAGCAGAAACTATACTTAATCAGAATTACATTTTACATGGCATGCACTTCACATCATCTGCACTGGCAAAGTCAAACAATGCTTAGTAAAGTTAATATAAAATGCAGATAGTGCTGTTACGTAAAGCCTTTGCCCTGTCACCTTTTCATGTCTAACTCAGAAAGCTAGCTGGCTGCACAGATTCCTCGTGCTTTCCCTTTCGAGGGAATCACTGAAAGGGCAACTTCAGAAATCAATTGTTCCTTTCGATTTCACTCCAAGGGAACTCCTGAGCCCAAAGCTCATGGGAAAGGACATTTTTTCCCTTTCCAATTGCTACTTCCTTTCCAGTCTTTCCTCTTCACCACCTCCTCTGGGCCTTTTAATCTCCCTTTGACAGCATCCTTAATACCAGTTTTGCTAGAGCGACTCCAGTAAAGATGGACACAGTTACAGGTGGAGGATATAGCACCCTCCCTCGACAGACCAGATGCCTCTCACTCCCCAGTACCACTCTCCTGTTAACTTTCTACCCAGGCCTGTCAAAGGCTGAAGTGCTATTTTAGGATGCTTATAAAATATGCATAATGCTGTGACCTAGTCTATAAAGTCCTGTACTGTACAGTTTAGCCTCCAGCAATCTGACCTCTGGCACGCTGCTACCAAATTGTCCTTGTTCCAATACAACAAACCATAATTCCAGCTACAAAGCTGCTATTTCAAGAAAGCGTTGTCTTTCGACAACTGACACCATAATTGTTTAAGCACTGATGCGAGCGCTAACTCAACGACTAGAGGGCAGATCCTCAGCGGGTGCAAATTGTCATCACTCTACTGAAGCCAGTGGAGCTATGATAATTTACACTAGTGGAGGATCTCACTACAGTCTTGAGTCTCAACAACAGACAGTGCTGCTTTGTGGTCCACACACCAATACATTTTTATGGTGCGTAGCTTTGAATTCTTTGGTGAAGGAGGGTTTGGGTTTGCATGCAGATGGAGGCCATGCGCGTGTGACTTGAGGGCACATGGTAGTAAAGGTGTAGTGTGTGGAATATATGTGATTGCAGTGTATGGATCTGTGTTGTGGGAGAGGTGTTTACCAATTAGTGATGGAAGTGGATTATTGGATGGGGCTTCTTATGTGCATTGTGAGGGAAAGAGGGGATGTGGGTTGTGGAGGATCCTGTTGTCCCTCACTTCGCCTGCTGTCAGGACAAGTCCACAGACAGCAAGTGTGAGCCATTTCTGACAAACAGTGGATAAAAAGAGGGAAGTGTACCAAAAAAAAAAAAAAATCTAAGTGAGGTGAACAAAATTACTGCTGATCTGTTAGCGTCTTGCAGTGCTTTGGTCTCTGGCCCAGTAATCATGGCTCCATTCGGTGAATCTCATCTCCATGTCCCTGCACCAACACCAGCTCTTACCCTCCTCCACTCCCATCTGTCTGTATTAATGCCAAGCTGTCTCAGAAACTATTTGCTTAGTTTTGATGGCTGCACTTGGCAATTTTAATACAGAGGTTTATTTTCTTCATGAAATAGCAGCAGCATGTTTTTTTATTTACTCTCTAGTCCCTAATTTTTAGTTTTCTTATCCACGACTCCACACGTTCCTCATTTTCATTTGTACTGGGCTTGCTTTCATTTTACCTTCTGAGCATACTGATGCAACCCTTGCTTATTAGTTTTGAACAGTCACTGGACTAGCAGAAAGGTTTCTGAACATCCATTCGTCTGCCTGTCTGCTTATCAAGACAAGCTAATGGAGGTGGCATTTTTTAATTATCAAACACAACCATGGCATCAATTTTGACCTGACATTGTTTTAAATTCCAACATCTTTCTTTTTCTACAAACACTTAGCTTGAGCGTGACACATAACTGAATACAATCAGACAGTTGTTTAAAACTGAGAATAACTCAAAAATCTATTGCCTTTTATTCCAATAAATAGTCTTTTGTGTTAGTATGTAGGGATGGCTAATGCATTTGTAATTTAAATTTAATGTGAGCTCCTGGTGACAGACAGTGAAATATATTCTAAAATTATGGGAGGGGTACAAAACTTCAGAGTCACTTTCTCCCATGGGGAGAAAGATTCGCAAACAGAATTTTTATTCCCCTAATAATGGATTTAGCTTGTTGGCCAATAAGTAACCCCCTTCAGGTGTAATGAGTGAACTCCCCTCCCCAAGCCAACATGACATTAGTAGAATCTGATTATTTATATTATGTCCCAGACTGACTCAGCATTTGGGAAGCAATGAACACACTGGCAATAGTGCCTGGTACTATGTGATGGCATTGTGCTCTCTGTTTACTGCACAGAAAATATAATAATTTTCTGATCATTACTAATATTTCTAATCATAGGATAGGGGAATTCAGATCTCTTGCTTCAGGACTCAGTCCTGCAAGGTGCTGTGTACTCTGGCCACAACCCAACAAGGTATTCAAGCACATCCTTAACGTCAGAGCTATTACTCACGTGCTTAGAGCTAAGCACATGTTTAAAGGCACTGATGGATCAGGGCCAGAATGCTCAGCACCTTGCAGGATTGAGCCTTTCATGTATAAGCTGATTTCCCTGAGGATCAGAGAGGAAATTGACCCCTGTGATGGAGTAGAGTCTGTCTGTGTAGGGGATGGGAGAGTAGGGGAGGACTTTAGGTGAGGGACAGGATTTTTAAGCCTGTAACCTGAGCCAGGTAGCGGGGGAGGGTGTCAGCTGGACAAAGGAATCGGCCGGCTGGAGGAAGGGCAGTTCAGTTTCAGTTTGGGGCTGGGTGGGAGAATTCAGGGAATCCTATGCTGGGATCCAAGCACCCTGAACCCCCAGAAGGACTCGATTGAGGGGTCTTGGTTGTGCCTCCAAGCTCTGCTGTAACCTGCATTCCTGTTGTCCAATAAACCTTCTGTTTTACTGGCTGGCTGAGAGTCACTGTGGGTCCCAGGAAGAGGGGTGCAGGACCGGACTCCCCCACACTCCGTGACAACTGGTGGCAGCGGTGGGAGATACTGCACCCCGTGGACGGCACTTCCTGCAGTAAGTGACTGGGGAGCCGTAAAACAAAGGGGTGATTAACCCCTGGGAGTGTGTGCCCAGTGAGAAGGACTTTGCAGTAACAGGGGCCCCCGAGGGATTGCAGCGAGCGGTCCCAGCGGGCGGAGTAGTCTGCAGCTCGACCCTGGCAGAGAGGTGGTGACCTCAAGGAGGGCTGGTGCACTAGGAGTCTCCCTGGAAACTGTGGGGAGCGGCGAGCACCCCGGCCTGTGAGTGGCCAGCAGGAAGATGTATGCCAAGCGGCGTAAGTGCGACCTGGTGGAGCTGTGCAAGCAGAGGGGGCTGCGCAGGGGAAGGCTCACCTGATTGCCCAGCTGGAGGAGGGATACCGCTTCAATGAACCGATCCCTGTCTCTGAGGGAAGCAGCCTGGCAGATGCAGCGCAGGCACCAGTGTCTGTTCCCGCTGGGAGTGGTCAGCCAGCGGCTGAGGGCTTCCCAAGACCCCCCATTCCTGTGCCTAGGGGAAGGGCGCGGAGGAGCCCAGCGGCTACCGAGGGCACCGTGACCCCCCCGGCCAGCAGGGGATCCTCCCGGCGAAGCTCACCCGCCAGCAGGGGATCGTCCCGGCGACACTCGGCATCCGTGGAGTGCAAGTGGCTGGAATGGGAGAGAGAGCTAAAATTGCGAGAGCTGGAGGATCGTGAGAGACAGATAGAACATGACCGGGAGGAGAAAGAGAGACAGCGAGAACATGAGGAGAGACAAAGACAGCAGGAACTGGAGGAGAAAGAGCGACAGTGTCATCATGAGCTGGAACTGGCGAGGCTGAAGGGCAGCGGGCCCCCAGCTGCGGTGATTGAGGGGGGGCCCAGGACTGCGCGGAGCTTTGATAGATGCATCCTGGCCCAGCATAAGGAGGGGGAGGACATGGATGACTTCCTGGATGCCTTCGAGACGGCCTGCAAGCTGCACCAGGTAGATCCTGTGTACAGGCTCCGGGTCTCACCCCCTTACTGGACCCCAAGGCCGTGGCATTGTACTGACAGCTGGGAGAGGAGGAGAGAGGGAACTACGAACTATTCAAGCAGGCCCTGCTGTGCGAGTTTGGGCTGACTTCTGAGATGTACCGGGAGAGGTTCCGGAGTCAGGATAAAACCCTGAGGTCTCATATCTGCAGCTAACCGTCCGCATGGAGGGATACGCCAGCAAGTGGGTAGATGGGGCCCAGACGAAGGGGGACCTGGTTAAACTGATGGTACTGGAGCAACTGTATGAGCAGTGCCCATCTGACCTGACGCTGTGGTTGAGGGACCAAAAGCCAGAGAACCCTTGACATGCAGGGAGGCTCGCTGATGAGTTTGTGACGAGCTGGTCAGGGAGTGGCAGGGAGGAGTCTCAAAGGAACAGGCCCGCTGCAATGCAGAGAGAGCGTCATCCTGGGACCTCCCAAAAGGGGAATATGGAGAACCCCCTCCCAAGGGGAATGCCCAGCGTCAGGGACAACCGACCGGTTCGAGGGGACCAGCGGAACATGAGCTGCTATCAATGTAGCCAGAGGGGCCACATACAGTCCCAGTGCCCCAGACTCAAGGACAGACTGAGCAGACCGACCCCTCACCGAGTTAACTTGGTAGAGACCCAGCCAGATGAGGGGCAGCGTTCGCAGGAAAGGGGGGCTGGCCGTGTACCACCTGCGAAGGAGGGAGGAGGGCCCCAGGTCAGCTCCTTTGGGGGGCTGGATGCTCCAGGCTCCGAGTTTTTGGTTTACAGGGTGGGCGCAGGGCTGCCCCTCCGGAGAGAGTGCCCTGTTTCCCTGGAGGTAGATGGGAGGAAAGTCACTGGGTACTGGGATACGGGCGCAGAGGTGACGTTGGCCCAGCCCGAGGTGGTGGCCTCAGATTGGATGGTGCCCGACACCTACCTGACCCTGATGGGCATGGGCGGGACCCCATTCAAGGTGCCCATGGCAAGGGTACACCTGAAGTGGGGGGCCAAGGAGGGCCCCAAGGACATGGGGGTACACCCACATTTGCCCACGGAGGTGTTAATGGGGGGGACCTGGAGGTCTTGCCAAGCAATGCCTGGGGTGCCCTGGTTGTGACCCATAGTCAGAGTCAGCGCAGGGCCCTGCGCCCCAAAAACGGGGAAGGTACTCTGCCCAAGGCACAGGACCCTAACCTGGTGGGGAGGGAACGCCCAGGGACATGGCTCAGAGAGGCTGCGGCCTCAGACCCAGCTGACAAGAGAGAGAGCAGGTCCCCATCCCTGTCCCAGCTGCTGAGTTACAGGCTGAGTTGCAGAAAGATCCCCCCTTGCGGAGGCCAAGGGACCTGGCTAACCTCAGTGTAGTACAGTCCATGAGGAGAGGTTGCAAGGAGAGGTTCCTGTGGGAGAAGGGGTTCCTGTACCGAGAATGGGCTCCCTCCGGGGAAGTAGAGTCATGGGGGATCAGGAGGCAGCTAGTGGTTCCCTAAAAGTTTCGCCACAAGCTACTGTACCTGGCCCATGACATCCCTCTCGCAGGGCACCAGAGAATCCGGCGCACCAGGCAGAGGCTGCTACAGAACTTTTACTGGCCTGGGATCTTTACCCATGTCAGACAGTACTGCCAATCCTGTGACCCCTGCCAGAGGGTGGGGAAGGCCCAGGACAAGGGGAAAGCGGCTTTGAGGCCTTTACCCATCATAGAAGAACCTTTCCAGAAGGTGGCCATGGACATAGTGAGACCTCTCAGCAAGGCGACCCCATCGGGGAAGAAATACATCCTGGTGGTGGTAGATTTCGCCACTCACTACCCCGACGTGGGGGCCTTGTCCTCTATCGAAGCAGACACCGTGGCAAATGCGCTGCTGACCATTTTCAGCTGGGTGGCGTTCCCCAAGGAAGTCTTGACGGACCAGGGGTCCAACTTCATGCCGACCCTGCTCCGGTGCTTGTGGGAGAAATGTAGGGTCCGGCACAACTGGGCCTCAGTGTATCACCCCCAGTCCAACGGGCTGGTGGAAAGATTCAATGGGACGCTAAAGATGATGCTAAAAACATTTATGAACCAGCACCCGCAGGACTGGGACAAGTACTTACCTCACCTGCTGTTCTCGTACAGGGAGGTACCCCAGGAATCTACTGGGTTTTCGCCTTTCGAACTATTATATGGAAGGCAGGTAAGGGGGCCCCTGGACCTGATGAGAGACGAATGGGAGGGGAAGGCCGCTCCCAATGGAGAGTCAGTGGTGGAGTATGTCCTGACCTTCTGGGAAAGACTTGCCAAGCTCATGGGCCTGGCCAGAGAGAATCTGGCCAGAGCCCAGAGGAAGCAGAAGGTCTGGTATGACCACACGGCACGGGTCCGCGCCTTCGCCACCGGGGATCAAGTGATGGTTCTCATCCCCGTGGGGAAAAACAAACTCCAGACAGCCTGGGAAGGGCCCTTCAAGGTAAATGAGGTAAACTATGTGGTGGAACTGTCGAACCGGGCTCATCACCGCTGGGTGTACCATGTGAATATGATGAAGCCATATTATGACAGGGGGACTGTGGTGTCGGCCGTGTGTGGACATTGGGAGGAGCAGAGAGATGACCCTTTAGTGGATCTATTCTCTGAGACAAAAACTGGTTCCCCCCTGGAGGCAATTCCCCTCTCTGATCAGCTGACCCCAGCCCAGCATGCTGAGATCAGAGGGGTGCTGCATCTGTACCGACAGCTGTTTTCCAACCAGCCTGGACGCACTAATTTGACTGTCCACCAGGTAGAGACCGGGTCACATCCCCCTATAAGATGCCCCCCTTTTCGGGTCACCGGGAAAACTGCCCAGGACCTAGAAAGAGAGGTCAGGGACATGCTGGCCTTGGGGGTGATCCAGTCATCCTCCAGCCCTTGGGCCTCACCAGTGGTGCTGGTCCCCAAAAGGGATGGGTTGATCTGGTTCTGTGTGGACTATCGAAAGCTCAATGCCATCAGTGTATCTGATACCTACCCCATGCCCAGGCCTGACGAGCTCCTAGACAAGCTGGGAGGTGCTCGGTACCTCACCACCATGGATCTTACAAAGGGCTACTGGCAAGTGCCGCTGGATGCCAATGCCAGGCTCAAATTGGCCTTTATCACCCCTCTGGGGCTCTACGAGTTTCTGACCCTGTCCTTTGGCCTCAAGTGAGTGCCGGCCACCTTCCAGTGCCCAGTGGATCAGGTACTGCGGGGGATGGAGATTTTTGCCGTGGCGTATATTGACGACATCTGCATATTTAGCCAGACCTGGGAGGACCACGTGTCCCAGGTTAAACAAGTGCTGGACCGACTCCAGGAGGCTGGGTTAACCATAAAGGCTGAGAAGTGCAAGGTGGGGATGGCTGAAGTATCTTACCTGGGCCATCGGGTGGGGAGCAGCTGCCTAAAGCCGGAACCAGCCAAGGTGGAGGTGATCAGAGACTGGCCTGCCCCTCAAACCGAAAAGCAGGTCCAGGCCTTTATTGGGATGGTGGGGTACTGTCGAAGGTTCGTGCCCCACTTTAGCGCCATAGCCGCCCCCATCACTGAGCTGTCCAAGAAGAGGAAGCCAGACAAGGTGGTCTGGACCGAGCAGCGCCAGCAGCCTCTCCAGGCGCTGGAGGAGGCTCTGGTTAGTGGCCTAGTTCTGGCAAACTCAGGTTTTGACAAGCCCTTTACGGTGTTCACCGACGCCTCAGACACAGGACTGGGGGGAGTGTTGATGCAGGAGGATGAAAAGGGGGAGAGACACCCCATCGTGTACCTGAGCAAGAAGTTGCTACTTCGGGAGCAGAACTACGCGGCCGTCGAGAAGGAATGCCTGGCCATGGTGTGGGCCCTTAAGAAACTAGAGCCATATCTCTTTGGGCCACACTTCACCGTGTACACCAACCACTCTCCCCTGACCTGGCTGCACCAGATGAAAGGAGCCAACGCCAAGCTCCTGAAGTGGAGCCTGCTCCTCCAGGACTATGACATGGACGTGGTCCATGTGAAGGAAAGTGCCAACCTGATAGCGGATGCGTTGTCCCAGAGAGGGGGCCCTGAACTTTCCCAGGTCACCGGGCAGAGTGACCCCGCTCAGTTCAGTCTCGAAGGGGAGAGAGATGTGATGGAGTAGGGTCTGTCTGTGTGAGGGATGGGAGAGCCAGGGAGGACTTTAGGTGAGGGACAGGATTTTTAAGCCTGTAACCTGAGCCAAGTACTGGGGGAGGGTGTCAGCACCTTTGCCCGGGAAGCTGGACAAAGGAATCGGCCAGCTGGAGGAAGGGCAGTTCAGTTTCGGTTTGGGGCTGGGTGGGGGAATTCAGGGAATCCTGTGCTGGGATCCAAGCACACTGAACCCCCAGAAGGACTCGATTGAGGGGTCTTGGTTGTGCCTCCAAGCTCTGCTGTAACCTGCATTCCTGTTGTCCAATAAACCTTCTGTTTTACTGGCTGGCTGAGAGTCACTGTGGGTCCCAGGAAGAGGGGTGCAGGATCGGACTCCCCCACACCAGGTGGTGGGGGAGGATGTCAGCACCTTTGTCCAGCTTCCTGGGCAAAGGTGCTGACACTCTGCCCCCCACCTGGCTCAGGTTACAGGCTCAAAAATCCTGTCCCTCATCTAAAGTCCTCCCCGGCTCTCCCATCCCCCACACAGACAGACCCTACTCCATCACACCCCCTCCCCATTTTATATATAATATCTTTGCACAATTGGCCAGGTGCACTTTGGAAGGCTTTCATCTTTCTTTAAAGCATCAGGTATTGGAAGCAGGCTATTATGCGTGAGTAATCTGTTATGGTGAATTGATGACTGGCATGGTTTCATGGATAAAGTTTTTCTCATAGATACCAGGAGAAAACACGTAGCGTTGATCGTTAAAAAGACTTGGAGAAAATCACCACTTCTGGAGTATCTAGCACTGAGCTTCTACTACTCTGGCTCTCACGGTCACACAAGGATATTGATGCATTTGCAAATAGTTTTCTGACACAAGAATGCATCATTCAGCTGCTTCATGAGAAATTTTTCACCCAGGAAATACTACATTTCTTCCAAGACAGCATCATTAGAAATAATTCACATGGATTATTTTGAAAGCAGAGAGAATCCATTTTCTCTGTACATTTTTCATTTCACCTTTCAAGCCTCTTTTCAAAAGAGGGAATGTGCACGCTCAGGCTTTTGAGAGTAAATTATCAGGGATATAGAAATGACAAGGACCCATCAGGTCCCCTAGCTCACTGCTTCTCACACCATGGGGGAGCTAAAATGGTGTAATGGACCAGGGCGTAATTGGTCTGGCTTAGCAGTTATAGCTGGGCTAAGGTCTGGCCACCAGGGACAGTAGTCATCAGGCAGGAGCTGGAGGAATCGCAAGAGCCAGGTTAGGTAAGCAAGAGTCAGGCTGGAGTCAGAAGCCAGAGATCAGAGAGACAGTACCAGGTCAGGCTCGTGAGGCACAAATCAGGGTGAGAGTCAGGCTCAGGTCAGAAATCAGAGATCAAGCAAAGTTGGGCATAGCAATAGACTAAACTCTATGTGGCTGCCCAGACAACTTCCTGGGCCAACCCCTGGGGTTAAATAGGGGGCTCGGCCAATCAGAGGGACGCAGGGCTCAGTCATTCTGGGTCTCTTGGGCAGCACTTCCTGCAGCACCTACTCTCTGTACTGCTCCCTGGCTGTGCCTCTGAAGGGCCTCCTGGTGGTACTATGGGAATACCAGCCAGCCCCGCATTCTAGCCCCTGGTTCCTTACAGATGGGAGCTATGAGACAATCTCACTTACCACTTGTGCTACAGAATGCTGCAACTGGTGGAAAACTGATCTAGACCACAGTCCAGCAAGACATTTAAGCATGTGCACACCCTGAGGTCAAAGGGTCTACACAGGTGCTTAAAGAGGGGTACATGCTTATGCACCTCCCTGACTTAGGCCCTGCTCTCTCCCCTGCCAATGCATAATTGTTCCAGCGCAGCCATTGTTACATCTTGTAGCTATGCATTAGTTAAAACAGCTTTACAGAACACCAAACTACTACTTATGGGTTCAGAGTTTCTCAGCTACTGAGTCATGTGGGGTTGGGTGGGAGAATGTGCTCATTAGATTCTAAAGGGCAGAGTTATTTGTTAGCTAATGAAGCTAAATTCTTGATTAGGGAAATCTGGTCTCCCAGAAGAGCAGAGAACTCTGTCTTCCTGCCTCATATCATATTATATATAGGTATGGCTCTAAGTGTATATACACATTTTTTGTGTGTGTGATGTGATATGCTATATTTTATATAAATATATATATCACACTCTCTATATATATTTATATACTAATACAGATACACATATATAATATAAAATGTGTGCCCATATATGTGTGTAGCATGTCTGTATAAATGCACAGATATAATATGTAGAAAAGGTTCATGTTAAATTAAAACTACAAATATCTACCCCTCCCCAAACAAAGGATTTTAACACAAAGTAAGAGTTACTAAAATAGAAGCCAAGCAGTTTTTATTGTCTCTTTATAATTAACTCCAGTGATAGAATCCAATTACAAATGTTCGGTGTTGCCCTGCGGCGTAGCATCTATGAAAAGGAAAAAAATGACCAAGTTTAAAACGACTCAGGTAAAAATTAAATCCATGGCTGTATTTGATAATTAAGAACACCATCTCCATTAGCTTGTCTTGATATTAATGAACTGCACTATTATTTTTACATTTGATTACAGGAGTTTTATGCCAGCCATTTCACCTTTATTGCTTTTGAAAATCGGCCTCCTTGTCTGTGTGCCAAGTGCAGGAGACGTTTGTAATTATATCGTGTTATTTCCTCAATAAAACATTCATTTTTCTTGTCACTTCGACCTATTAAGAGGAAGTTTTTAAAGCTTTGTAATTATGTCCACATGGGATTGCTGGGTGGGTGTATGCGTGTGTGTGTTTCCTAACTTCTCCCATATTATCTATGCCTTGGGTGGTGGGGAGAGCAGGTTTGGAGGAGGATAGAAGGATTGGATCTCACTCTGTTTGTGCAGTGCCTAAATAGGAAAAATGGATTTTCCACTCTGTAGTGCATTTAAACACACAAAATCAATAGTGTTTCCTATCATTTAAAAAAAAAAAATTTTAAGCAATCTGTTTACTTTGTCCAGCTGCAGTCTTCCAGACAATCACTGCCCACTTTACAGGGGCTAGGAACCAACAACTTTCACCCTGCCTCTTCCTCTACTACACAGTCTGGGATCACACTACACACTGATACTACTATATCTGCCATTTAGAGGCTTCCACATTCCTACCTTAGATTGACAGCTGAAAACGGCTTTACAATGGAAACCCCTGGATCATCCAACTCCACCTGCCCCTCTCCCAGCACAATTCTAAATGGTTGCTGGAAATGAGAAGTGGTGTCTAGTGGTTAGAGCAGGGGAGGCAGAAGTCAGGCTTGACCACCATGATCATCTAGTCTAACCTGCTGGTCACAGAAGTTAAAGAATATCACCCACTGATTCCTTCTGTGAAGGGAATTTTTCTTCCCCCAGGGTGCTGTTCCCAGCATTCCCACTAACTCAGCGTGTTCTTCACTAATTTGCTTAACCTAACCTCTCTGTGGCGCTGCATCCCAGTCTGTAAAATACAATGGAGCTAACACAGGTGCTGGGAGATTTAATTGACATTTGTAGAGCACTTTGAGAGCCTCGGATGAAAGGCGCTATAGAAGCACCAGGTACCAATGCATTCATTAACAGAGTTCCTGTAGGCTGGCTGGCTTCTCTCTGGCTACACATATTTTACCTGCTAATGCAACCGAGGCTCAAAGCAACACCTTTGTGTCCTGGTGGCAGCACATATCCCAGATGAGGCTGGAGGGAGCTGTCTCTTTCGCACTTTCTGAATTGAAATTCCATGCCAAACGCCATCCGGGTCCTAAAGAAGAGAGAGCATTTTTGCCTTTGTTAGAACGCAATTATAATGGGTTTTGAGAAGGAGATATAAATGCATAACATTCTTTGTGCTGTGTTCAGAGCCTACAAAGGGAAGCATCGGGATACTCTTAGAGGGAAGGAAGTTGCTTTTAAATGAGTTTTCTTCTGACAATTGATTTTTGAAGCAGAAACCTGCAGTCTCTCTGAGCTAAACACAGAGGCATTGCCTCAGGCAGTACAGAACTGTATAGACTAGGTCACAGACCTTACGTATATTTTATAAGCGCTCTCAAATAGCACTTTAGCCTTTGACAGGCATGGGTCAGAGGGTAAGCACCTTACACAGAAGGGAAATGGTGCAAATCTTCTCACATAGAAAGACAACAAACAGCTCAAGCATCAGAAACGCTCAAGTACATCTAGGGAAATAAACCTGAGGGTTGTTATGGGGTTGGTCTGAGCACTCTGCCTAGGCCAATGGTTTCAAAAGAAACCTTGCGTGGTTACAACAGTATTGCAAGCCGTCCTTGGCGTGAGCTGTCTCACCATGCGTACGTGTAGCACCTAGCACAATGGGGCCACGGTCTTAGTTGGAGCCTCCCGGTGCTGCCATGATACAAATAATTAATAGACGTAGCAGTAGTAATGGCTGGGACTCTGGAGATCTAGGTGCTATTCCTGGCTCAGACTCTTTGTGTGACCCTGGGCAAGTCACTTAATCAAGCTGTGCCTCAGTTCCCCAGTTGCACAATGGTGGGAGGGGAATAATTCCTTCCTCTTTCGCAGGGGCGTTGTGAGGCTAAATGTACTGTCTGTGAGGTGCTCAGATAATCTGATGATGCTAGGGGCCACGAATGTAACTAGACTACTAGGTAACAGGATGCACATCAGAAATGGGCTCAGCACTGCACTAATACATCCCAAACAAACAGCAGAGTTACATTTTTGAATAAAACAACAACTATACTTTAAATAACATTAGGTCATTAAACTGATGAGTGCTCCATGCCAAGGGAATCCTGAATGAGCCGCTGACTCCAAAGGGTATTGTCTTATATTGGACCCGCATAGGAGAAGCAAGGAGCTCATCCATGAGGGAGTTAATACTTTGGAGGATTAGCAGCTGGGTAATGGATATGAGTTGATTAATATTACACTGGGTGATTAATACAGAGGTGCTTTTCTGGATTAATAACGATGCGGTGGCACTGCCTGTGCAAGAAAGATGTTCCCAGTCGCCCATTTGAACGCAGTGACCATGGCCTAAACACTGTGATTAAATCCACATTTAAGACACTTCATTAAATTAGAGTGTAGGTGAATTCTTATAACCCGCTGCAAGAAGTACACTTAGCCCTGGGGTGGGGAAGCAGCGCAAAGGATCCTAAAAGCATCCCCAAAACCTCTCTCTCACTCTATGTCATGTCCCTAGAATTGCTGTGCCACATTATACACACAGAGAATAAAGGACCTAGTATTAGTGCAGGTTAAGAAAGTGTGGCTTTAGCTCAAGTGGCAGGGCTTGAATGTACAAAGCTGAAAAATGAAGGTTTTAGGCTTAGCTCCCCGGCTTTGTGTGTGATACACTCCCCTAGGATTGTGTTGCCTGCAGCACAAGAATTTATTACAGCTGCAGTATGTGTTTTAGGCAAAAGTGGCTACTTGGAGACCCAATCATGTGCTGCTTAGTAACTCACCAGGGGAGCTGCTGTCCCCCCTCTATCACTGGGAGTAGAAAATCTACTGCTGGGCCCTGATTGCTTCTCACTACCAAGAGCAGGGAAATGGAAGGACTCGCAGACGTGCTTTACTCTTCCCTCTAAACAGTGGGCCTAGAAAGGAGAAAGAGTCTCAGACACATCCTCCATCCAGCAGCTTAGAGCCCCTTGAATCCCTCTTGATAACAACAAGCAACAAATATGTGAATAGATCCCTGCCATGAGGGATAGTACAACCAGTGATAGCCCTTCTATCAATGTAACTACAGTGCAGTCACGCCTTATTTACACCAGCATCTGCCAGCCGAGAATCAGGCCAAAGATCCTGGCTCAGTAGCCTGCCTGGAAGCCAAACCCAGCCCTGCACATGCCAAGGGCTCTCACACACTCACCTCCTCTGCATCTTTGTAAAACAATCTTTTTAATTTTCTGGTTGGCTTGGCAAATCACAGCTGCTCATTCCCCAGAGCTCCTGAGTGCATTTGCACAGGTTCCCATTTACATACACTAGGGCTTTAGATTTCCTTCTCGCAGCATGCCTCAGAAATAAGCCATCTGAAATATTACAGATGGCTTAGAGGCAGAACTATTTACAGGTTACAAAGGGAAAACAGAGCCGAGGGCTACATCATGAATAACACAAGTTTGACTTAACAGCAGAGCCCCAGTTTGTTGTGGCTGCCCTGTGGTGAAGGATTACATAAGGGTTTGCTCTCCACTTATTTCTTTTAACTCGATGGCTTTGCAGTTACTCAGCCTGAGCCAAGGTGGTTGAGTATTAATTGATACTTGCTGCTGAGTGAGGCTTATTAAACACCAGCTCTGGAGGGGCAAAAGTGGCAGCGCTCAGTGGCAATAATGAGCAGACCAAGAGGTTCAGATCTAAAACTTCGCTCTTCTCCAACATCTGTTATTGCAATGCCAAAAACACAACAGCACCCCCCTCAAAAGACCCTTATTGAAAGGAATGGCTCCCACAAATGTCTCCCATTCAGGGAAATGTCAGGGATTTGCTCAGCTTGCCATGTTTTGCAGCTGGGTTAATTATTGTCATTTCAGAGAGTGCTGCCCAATCTCAAAACGAAAGAAAAACATACCATAATAGTGCTCACTAATTCGCCAGCAAAACCTTTGTGCTGAATGGCAGTGGGGGGCCTTGCATGCACACAGTCTGGGATGATAGGAAGAAGCGGTATTAGCATTCTAGAGTGATTAATAGTGTGCAATTGTGAACATGGTATAATTAGGGGGCTAATTTATATGTGCACCTGACAATAGCATAGCTCAGTTGAGGCTTCTCTTGGGTTTCTAATGACCCAGCATATAGACTGAGCCACTCCCAAGGTCTCTGAGAAAGGCATTTTGGATCATTCAACACTCCCCCCCAAACTCCAAGGCCCTTGGCTCCTATGTATTTGGAGGCTGATAACCAGGAACTCATGCTCTTCTCCACTCAGTCTTGAGCATACTCCTCATCTGCATATGAAAAGCTGGCAGGTTCACAGAACAAAGGATTTGGGGAAGGGGGAGGGGCAGACAGGGACAAAGAGGGGGAAAGGGAGTAATGCCACATCAGAAAAGCATTAAACATTTTGGACTGAGAAGTAGGTGGATAAAGGGATCTTAAAAAAGGGGGGAGGGGCAGAAAAACAAACCAGAGAGAAAACACAAACACTGGGGGAAAAAATGAATAAAACATATCCATATACAGAAGGAACGCAAGGGCTGGAAAAGTGCAGCCCTTTTTAAAAGTCAGTTTGTTTTGTCCATCTTTCGGGTTTACGCGTGCTTCTGCCAACCAGATAGTGATGCCACACTAGTGTGTCATGGCACTATGAAGGCATTCTGTGGGCCCTGAGAGGGTGACTTTTACCTTTGAAGCATGTTGTGCAGACAGACATGGAAAGTTTCTATTTCTAGCTACAAGTTAATATGTGTTATGACTACACCCATGAGGAGCTTAGTGTTCCAGCTCTGCTCTAAAAGATGGGTTCCCTGCTGTCTCTCCAACCCTGATCCCATGCAAGCCCACTGAGGCTCAGTAACTTGGTATCTTGTCACTTTGTTACCAGCATAACAACCCCAGCAAAAACAAAGAGGACACCAGGAAGCCTGGGATGGGGGAAGGGGTTAGTCTGAATGCATTTCTGAGCGCATTACTTAAATAGTCTTACAAGTGAAGTCAAAGGTTTTTATTTCATTATCTGTGCTCTCAGAAAAGCAAGATAATATCAGTGTATAGATGATGCAATGCAGGAGATGATAGTGCAGCACACTACAAACAAAAGCCTTGTAGAAGTTAAGGTCTCTAGACCCTTAAATAGCTACAAATAGGACCCTTGGCAGTTTGATCCTAAGCTCTCTCCTACTGCCTCATAAGGATCTCTTTTCCAGCAGCTCTCTGTGATTAGAACTCCCAGTCAACTTTGCTAGCTCAAAGCTGGTAATGAGCTCTAATCACTGCACCTGTACAAGCTCCCAAGCAGGCTTCCGTAGACTTGCTATTGTCAAGAATATAGGGAGCAAGCCTTCCAACTGTGGCCTATTGTTAGGTGCTTAGAAAGAGTTTTGAGGAGAGTTTGTGTACCTAAGGAGCTTTCTGACTCCCATGTGGCTCTATAGTAAAAACCCTGTACCACAAAGAGAAGAGTGGAAAAGAATACATGACAATGAAGCAACCGTCTCTTAATTCCCAGGTAACTCAGAAGTTGAGCTATCAGCCCTTCCCTTGTTCCTATATTTGTTTTATACCAGTTAGTCAATCTGCTTTACTGCATGATTTAGGGATAAGTAATTTAAGCAATGCTTGAGTTTATGCTACTTTGTTTTAAACTACAAGAAACTAGAACAGGTTGCAAAGCTATTCTGTTTAATTTAAAGTCTATGAGCCAATCAACCTATGCAAGGAAATTTTCGCTCAGGTTCTTGACCTGTGGTTTGGGTCTGTAATGCAGAAGTGAAAATAAAATATATCCATATATTCTGGAAGTATGGTATAGTAAGGCCTGATGCCTCATACATAGAACTGTTGGGTTTTTTGGTTTGGTTGATTTTGGGTTTTTTAAAGCATTTCAGTTCACCTTTAAGAAGAAAAGGCTGTTTTACTTTACATCCTGGCATTGGACTGAGTTCCTTATTTTGTCACCTCTGAGCTTTGACACCTTATTCTGTTGTCTGAGAGAGATGAGTTTACAAAGCTGTGTGTTTACAGATTTTGTGCATAATTTACAGACCCTACGGTGCCAGTATTAAAGCACTATACACTACACATTGAAGCTAGTCCTTATAATTGCCCAGATGCTTTGTGCACAAGCACTCCCACTGAATGCAATTACTGTGGTATGAATGTTGGATCAGATCTGCTTGTGATGGATGGTTTCAGGCACAAATATTGCAGTGTTGTGATAGGTAACGCTACCCTGGACTTAGTGAAAGCTTCTCGGGACTTCAGCTATGAGTTTACAAGAAGAAAGTGCTGATGCAGCAGATGTGGGAATTGTCAAAGAGTGGAAAAATAATCTAATTTTGGTAAGGTTATCAAAAGTGTCCAAGTGGTCTGTATCTATCAGTACAAGGGCAGCTTTCTTTGCTAAACTGTAGTAATCTGCTTGCCTAAATTCACAAACTAAGCAGCAGTTAACCTCACCAGTACTTGCATGGGAGACCTCTAAGGGAAATCCATAGTGGTACAAGAAGCAATTCAGTAGGCGGCACTTTCCCCTTTTGAGTTATCATAAAACCTATATCCCAGAATGGTACTAGGTTAGGGTGGTGCTGTAAGTTCTGTCTTTTAATTTAGACTTAAGGTTCTAACCAGTGGCTCTCAAACTTTTTTACTAGTGACCCCTTTCACGTAGCAAGTCTCTGAGTGCAAACCCCCCCTTATAAATTAAAAACACTTTTTTATATATTTAACACTATTATAAATGCTGGAGGCAAAGTGGGGTTTGGGTGGAGGTTGATAGCTCACAATCCCCTCATGTAATAACCTTGTGACCTCCTGAGGGGTTCCGACCCCAGTTTGAGAACCCCTGTTCTAACCAGTGCTGGGCATCAAAAATCCTGTTGTGTTTATATTTTGCTGTGTTGTAACAAAATTCCAGTATTGGATAATTATATTGTGCCTCCCTGAATTCCCCCTACCTACGTAGTTTTAAATGGATTCTATTTTCTTCATTTTCTGTCCCAAACTCTCATGTAGACTTGCTGTGTGCTTCTCAAAAACTACTGTACTCTACCCAAGTGATGGTTGCATTTCAGTCCTGTGTGAAGTGAGTCCTTGGTGCAGTTTGTAAAGAGCTTTGGATTCCCTCAAGGGAAAATTGCTATATAAATGTCAAAAATATCACTCCTATGTTGGGGCATGAAGGAGGGTCTGAAAAGCATGGGCACCAGAATAAGAGTGGCTCTGTCTTTTAGATAAACTGATGGCACAAAGGTCAAGAAACTGATTGACAAAGAGAATATGCTAATCTTTCTTCAAAAAGGGGAAATTATATCTAATGGATGCAATATCCAAAAAGAACTAGTGCATGTGGTGAGTGATGCCTGCATTTTTAAAGCACTTAAGCCATACCGTTTCCCCCAGATAAAAGTTATTCACTCTTGTTAAGTGCCTCATATTGACATATTTTGCGGGCAAAGTGTCATGCCAACATACTCAAAAGGAAATGGCTGCATAAAAGGCATCTGTGTTGATGCAGTAGAATTAGGGGATAATAACTACTAAGGAATCAAGGAAACCTCCAAACGGATCAAACTGGAGAAGTGCTGCTCCCTGCCCCTTAGACATTTTTTCCATAGAAAATTTCACCACTTGTATATTGTTTTTTTAGATTCTTCATAAAAGGTGTATTGTCTGTTGGCGATCAGAGATCCCAGCTAGAATGATCCTGCTTGTTTACCTCTTAGGAAAAGAGACCTTTCCTGCTTCTGTTATTTCAGGTAGTCAACTGGTCCCTGCAAGCACACTCTGCTGAAACAGTTCAAGGTTTTTGAACAATGTTACAGATATAGAACCTGATCCAACACTCATAGAAGTCAGGAGATGTCTTTCCATTTACTTCAGTGGGAGCTGGATTGGGCCTGTAAACAGTAATAAATCCATAGTCACTCAGGATTTCACAGCTGTTGTTATGGGCACTAAAATGTCAAGGCTACAGCAGAGATAGAACTCAGATCTTTGTCCTCCAAAAGCACAGGCTTCTACCCGCTTTAAACTATGTAGGCAGAATAGGACCTATGATGCATGGTTGAGATGTGCTGATTCTATCCAGTAGGGGGAAATGGTAACACCACGTTAACCAGATCAAAGTAATACAGGGCAGCAAATAAAAACATCTGGAAGATGGTGCTAGAGTTAAGGTAGGCAGCAGCTCCCTCTCTGGTACCCAAGGGAGTTGGGACACTTGAACTCAGTGTTACAAACTTTCTTCTACATGCTCCATTGTAAAAATATTTTCCAAACCACTGTAGTTGCTCCAGCAGCTCCTTCATTTTGTGTTTTGAAAAACACCTGATGTATCCATTAAGGTATTAATATTTTGCCCTTTTACAGCATCTCTCATCTGAGGATCTCAAAGCACTTCAAAAATCTTAATTAAGCCTCTCCAGTACTGTCAGGTAGACCTTTTTTCTGCTTGACATATAATGAAGTTAAGGCACAGAGAGGTTGTGGTTCGCCAAAGGTTATGCAATGAGAAAATGGCAGAGCCAAAGTAGAAACCAAGAGTCCTGCTTCCCAGTCCTTTGCTCTAACCATTAGACAAAATCTCCTCCTTTGCGTCCTCTTAATACTTTACAAGGGACAAAACATTGCAGTTACAAAAGAGTCTAGGTTTCCAGTTAAAACTCCTGAACATGCAAGATTTGGATTCCAGGTGCTCCCAAACACCTTCTGGCTATTCTATATCCGTTATGGTATGGAAAATACACATACATAGCCAACCTCAGAGTTTCTGATGTCCCACAGGATACTACATTATACTGTCCTGCAGGGAGTGAGGGAGCGTCCGGACTGCAGGCCTTGCTTAGTTTCAGAGTTTGTGAGAGTCTGGTCTTAGAAGAAGATGCGGGGATTACAGTGCAAGAGAATCTGACTACTTCTCTGAATGCAGGACACCTCCTTCCTGCTGGCTTTCCCACCACAAGGCAAGTCCCCACTGCTGTTCTAGACACTTCCTAGTGTTTCTCATGCATTCCCTTCAGTATGTGAGACTTGGTGAAAAACAGTAGCAATCAAAGGGTATCACTGCTCTGCAGCTGGGAGTGAGCCTCCTTCCCTGAGCAGACAGACTTGCACTAGCTCTGCTCAAGCTAGCACACTAAAAATAGCAGTGTGGAAGTGGCGGCATGGGCAGTGACATAGGAGCACCTAAGCTCCAGCGTCAGGCTGACTTGTATTTGGGTGTCCAGTCTGTGCTGCCTCCCATGCCCCAACATCCACTCTGCTATTTTTAGTGCACTAGCTCACAGAGCGCTAATACGTGACGGTCTGCTTGAGCTAAGAGGTGAGCTCCCAGATCCATAGAGACGTACCCTTAGAGAACGCCAAACATCTGCCAAGACAAACTCCTTCCTTCACCTCAGGGCAAGGAGCCAGTTCCAACTGGAGCATCAGAAACCCACGTGGGGGAGTTTTATTAGTCTCTAAACCCAGCAAAAAAACTGGGTAGTAATCAAAGTGATAAACTTTATGCTCCTCCATCATGATGAAATAATTGTTGTGCCTGAACACTATTTTATTGACATTTTTCTACTCCCAGGTCACTTACTGAAAATAAAGACTCGCTACTTCCTGTATGAGCTATAGTTTCAATAATTCATGTACATTTTTGCTGGTCTTGGTTTTTTGTTTTTTTTTTTTTAAATCTTCATCTCCAGGTTATATAAGAGTGGCACTCTTCCAAATATTATTCAAATGGCAGGAAGAAGGGAAAGGCAGGCAGAGGATTGGCTTTTTAAAGCTATAATTCATTCTCCGGTTTGTCTGATGGTATATTGGAACTTGTAGAGGTTTTGCTCTCTCAGTGGCAGATGACATAAGAGTGGCAGGATGTTATGGGAAAATGTGACCTGTCTCAGGGGGATCCTTACCAGGTCCCTTGACCCCAAAAGTGGAGAAGGAGAATGCTTATCCTACCGATGTTGTTCTGTCATGTTGGCCAGCAAAATCTTGCAAGGACAGTTTCTCCTGAGGGTTTTCATCCTTTCTGTTTTACAGAATTGACTTGAACACTTTCAAACTCCTGGGATTTTGAATGAAGGTTTTTGTTACTGACCTTGGCACAAAGAGCGGGAATGTGCTAATAAAGTTTGCGGATGACACAAAGCTGGGGGGTATTGCTAACACGGAGAAGGACCGGGATACTATTCAGGAAGATCTGGACCACCTTGTAAACTGGAGTAATAGTAATAGGATGAAATATAATAGTGAAAAGTGCAAGGTCATGCACTTAGGGATTAATAATAAGAATTTTAGATATACGTTGGGGACGCATCAGTTGGAAGCGACGGAGGAGGAGAAGGACCTTGGGGTATTGGTTGATAGCAGGATGACTATGAGCCGCCAATGTGATATGGCTGTTAAAAAAGCAAATGCGGTTTTAGGATGCATCGGGCGAGGTATTTCCAGCAAGGAGAAGGAGGTGTTAGTGCCGTTATATACGGCGCTGGTGAGACCCCACCTGGAATATTGTGTGCAGTTCTGGTGTCCCATGTTTAAGAAGGATGAATTCAAACTGGAACAGGTTCAGAGACGGGCTACTAGGATGATCCGAGGAATGGAAAATCTGCCTTATGAAAGGAGACTCAAAGAGCTTGGCTTGTTTAGCCTGGCCAAAAGAAGGCTCCGGGGGGATATGCTTGCTCTATATAAATATATCAGGGGGATTAACGTTAGGGAGGGAGAGGAATTATTTAAGTTTAGTACTAATGTAGGCACGAGGACGAATGGGTACAAACTGGATATTAGGAAGTTTAGACTTGAAATTAGACGAAGGTTTCTAACCATTAGGGGAGTGAAGTTCTGGAACGGCCTTCCGAGGGAAGTAGTGGGGGCAAAAGACTTATCTGGCTTTAAGACTAAGCTTGATAAGTATATGGAGGGGATGTTATGATGGGATAGTTTAATTTGGGCAATTGATCTTGGATTATCGGCAGATAAGTCTGCTCAATGGTCTGTGAGGGGATGTTGGATGGGATGGGAACTGAGTTACTGCAGAGAATTCTTTCTTGGGTGCTGGCTGGTGAGTCTTGCCCACATGCTCAGGGTTTAGCTGATCGCCATATTTGGGGTCGGGAAGGAATTTTCCTCCAGGGCGGATTGGCAGGGGCCCTGGAGGTTTTTCGCCTTCCTCTGCAGCGTGGGGCATGGGTCGCTTGCTGGTGGATTCCCTGCAGCTTGAGGTCTTCAAATCTCAATTTTGACGATTTCAATAACTCAGTCATGGGTTCGGGGTTGTTATAAATGTGTATGGGTAGGGTTTTGTGGCCTGCCTTGTGCAGGAGGTCAGACTAGATGATCATATTGGTCCCTTCTGACCTATGAGTCTATGAGCCAGTTTGCTTTAACTGAACTAGTTCACCTATCTGTAATCTATCCTTGAGGTAAACGTTATTCTTTGCTATATACCCTCAATGTGTTTGGAGTTGTTCAGGACACAAAATGAGAGAGAGTACCTGACTTCCAACAGCCTTGCAGTCAAGATATACAGAGAAGACAAGAGAGCTTGGGAAATCCAGTGGAGTGTATAATGTGGTAACTTGATGCTGTTAGCTCACTTCTTGTAGGTATCATGAAACAAACCAGCTGTTAGTAGGGCCTTTAATTACTGGTTTGGTATACTGGAATGGGAAAGGACCCAGGTAGTATGGCCCAAACGGGGAAATGTAACAAGCAGGGCATCAGGTCTAGCTCTGTTGTGAGAACAATTAGAGTAACGCTAGCATGCTCCTCAGTTTTTTCTGCTTACAATTAGCAAGGGCTTCCTGGATTTTACATAAAGATAGTGGAACTGAATGAGACTACGGGGCCCTTTTTTGCACTTGTTAATTTTAGAAGCTTTTGATCTTTCTACTGGAGAAGAATCTGAGCCGTGAAAATCAGTTTTGGATCTGAACTACCCCAACATTCAGCTACAGGGATCTGGTCCATTTCATTCCAGGCCTTGGGCCTAGCTGCCAAGTCTGGATGTGAACTTTCCTGAAATCCAAAGTGGTAGTTCCTCTGGCTTATCCCTTGAGGAATCAGGGCAGCGACAATATAGGGTCGCAGAGGAGATTATCTTCATTGTAAAAATTTACATTTTATTTCTCTTTAATCAACCACAGGAACAATTTACCAAGGATTGTGGTGGATTCTCTATCACCGGCAATTTTTAAATCCAGATTGGATGTTTTTCTAAAGATCTGCTCTAGGAATTATTTTGGGGCAGTTCTATGGCCTGTTATGCAGGAGGTCAGACTAGATGATCTCAATAGTTCCTTAGAGGGGCACCGGAAGTGGGGGAAGGGGGGACCATGGCCCCATCACTTTTAAAAAAGTAAGAGTCAGTGATAGGCTGTAGGGGGCAGAGAAGAGCAAGCGGAGGACACAATCTTGGGTGGAAGGGGCAGCATGGGGAGCAGGGCCACAGTTTGGGTGCCCACTTTTAGGGAGCTTCCACCACTGCTGGTCCTTTATGGCCTTGGAATTTATCTATCTATGAATCTATAAGAATGTGGTTTGGATTCTGACAGCCCAACTAGAGCTTCCCACAACATGGGAGAGCTTCATGCTGTTTTCTGGAGATTCGCCTGACAGCCCACACCCAGTGACAGTCAACATTTTCTTTCTCATTTGAGACTTTACCTTTATAGCTCCATTTGAGAGCTGTGCTACAGAACAATAACCTACAGCCCTAAGCAGGAGTGAGGAGATCCAGGGAAGATGCTGTATCGCCAATATTTACAGTAGCAGATCACAAAGCAGGATACAAACTGCATTTGCAAGCTGTTTTTTCCTCCATGTGTGTATGAGTGGGAGAGAGTGCACATGTATTGTGGGTGTTCATGTTTGTACATTTGTGACAAAGAGGGAATGTTCTTAAAGTTTTCCCTGAGTGCTGTGTGAGTGCCTCAGTTTCTTCTATGCATTTCTCAAGTGCCTAGGGGTGTGTGATTGTTGCAAAGCCCAAGGGGGCCAGTATGATCCTGTCTGCACAGAGAATGGCTGACACCCTGTATCCTGGCAACTAATGTCCTGGGCCTCTCCTCTGCAAAGATGCCAACTAAAAATGTTGAAGAACAAAGAGATCAGGTGACCTCCTGGCCCGGGAAAGAGACAAAGAGAGAGGAAGCGCTAGAGAGTTTTCAGTGTGGAGCTGGCTGGGAAAATGGAAGGGGAGGCCAGACGGACCTCCTGGCCTCCCCTTGTTGCAGGCACAGAAGAATGCCCAAGGCGAGCAACAGTGGTCCGTGCCCGGAGTGCTTAGCGCCAATAAACACACCGAGGTGGAGAAGCAAAACACAAGTTTATTTGGGATCCCAAAGCAGTGCTGGGAGACTTAGTACGCCTCAGATCCAGCCCAGCTAAAACAAGCAGTCTGTTC